>NC_090781.1:22915578-23068078 GCF_040054535.1 Antennarius striatus | reverse complement strand
GATCCCCAACATCAGCTGCATTTCATAGAGTGCTGGGGGCTCTGATAGATACTGAGCTGCCAAATAGCTCCCGATGGCTAATCCATTGGTGTGTACATATAATGATTTATGTTTTTGCCCATGGGTGCCCAAACTAAGTGAATGCAGCTCTTACTTTGGTAACCCCCGCCCCCCCGATGTCTGCTGTCGTCTGCTTGATGTGGATGTGAAGCACAGTGGAATGTTAAACCTCTCTCTATATACTACTTTTCTCTATTTTACTCTATTTACTAAGTTGTAGGAAAAAATTTTAATTGCAAAGGAACTAGGGGCAGCACAGTGAGTCACACTGTCGCATCAAAGCTCTGTACAAATATCTGTGTTGAGTTGGTATGTTCTACCCGTGTTTGCACGGGTAGAGTTTTTTCCGGGTTCTCTGATTTCCTACCTCCCCCAAAAAGATGCAGTTCAAGTGGATTGGTTGATTCCAAATTGTCTTTCTTGTGGTTCTGCGATACACTGGTGATGTGTCAGGAGCATCTCCCCGAGTTACTACTCTCTATAAGTAGTTTTCTGGACTTAAGACATCACCTTGAAAAGTTCTTTTTCCATTTCACTCAAATGTTTCGAAGTGAGTGACAAGTGAAGCTGAAATGTGTTGAAGGAATACAAATCAGTTTGATCAAAAAGACTTTTAATTCAGTTTTGAGGCTGTTCCTGAAAATCTCCACATCATCACATGAATCGCTTTGATTTATTTCCAGTGCTTGTAAAGAAACAGTGTTGACCTCCCCACCACAATACAAGAGGAAACCACAATGCAACAAAATAAATTCAGTGTCAAAGACTCTGACAAGCTCGGAAAAATGATGTGTTCTCAGATGTAGAATTCTTGTCTCTGCTCGTTATAATATCTGATCTTTACATACGTCACTGACACTGTAATTGAGGTTATATAATAGAATAATGGTGCGGGAAATAATGACTTTTTCCAAGGTTTTAGCCCATGAACTATGCTGCAGATTTAAACTTTTCAGTGCACGTTTGCTAAAGTTTGAATAAGTTTAAATGATTAATTGAAGGTAGAATACTTTTTAACCTTTGTCTCTTTGCAGGACTTTGGGGGAGGGCAGGTGCCAGAAACAGTCACAGAAGTGCCTTTCTCACTGGAGGATTTGGACAAGACCATTGCTGCCTTTGACACTGTGGAGCAGCTTCTCAGAACCCTGAGCCCAGACACCTGGAGGCAGGACCTGGACAGCATTTACACTCAAACACATATACAGTACAGATCCAGGGCCTATCACCTCGCAAGCAGATATAATAAAGGTAAGAGCTCTCGGTTTTATAAGCCATGCATGACTGTACATCTTAGGCACATTCTATCAGTAATCGAGGCGTCATCCATGCCTGCAACCAAACTGTTTGTGAGGTAAAGTGACGTGCCCAGTGAATCGGCAGGCGTGGTTAAATACCCTGGGAAAAGCGGTCAGGTGTTCCCAGTTACTTGATGATGACGATGATGATGATGGTGGTGATGATGATCAGCTGTGGACCTGCAACACAAAGCAAAAGAGAGAGAAAGACCAAGGCCCTGGGAGCCGTGACAACAGCAATATAGATTTTACAATATGGCTTTGAAAAGCATGTGGATATGATGGTAGACACAATATTTAATGTTGAAAAAAATTAGTATGAATTAGAGAAATCTTAAAATAGCCATAAGTAGAGTCACTTAGTGTCCAATCAGCAGCAACTGCCTAAAGAACGTCCCAGAATAAGAATCATGTAAATAATAAATGCCTTGCTATGTGAAACGTATGCATTAAAATTGACCAAGCAGATACTTCAGAAAGATTTAAGATATTGCACAGTGATGGTATGCATTTCACTAAATTCCTGCTTTAGATGGGAATGGTATGATGAGAATGGATGTAAATTATTGAAATAGAAATAGTAAAAGAAAAGAAAAAATACTAAATAAGTGCAAAGCCCACAATGACATCAAAATTGGCCTCAAATCTGAACAGTGCTTCAGAGGAAATATTTTGTGATCGGTGGAACAAGTACAAAAGAGAGAGGATGTTTTATTCTCATGTTTGGGGCATCTGTATATGGGCCAAGGAATTCTTTGTTACAACGCCATATAAAGGTGTATTTTGCATATTATGAGGCCTTTGATGCTCAGGGCAAATATTCCACAAGTGAATATTTAGAGTTTTTTTCCATCAATAATGTTCAAAATACCACAAAAAACATCATTCCTGCATGTGTGTGATGTTTTAGGCCCATTTCAGACAGACATGATAAGCAGAGCAAGAGCAGTTGATGTCAGGAGGACAATGACTTCTATAATGAAGCCAGGGGACTGTCGAAATGATGCAGGAAGATGATAGTGGTGATGCTCTCATTCTGTTTTAGTGTGCTGCAGATGGTGATTCACAAAAACTCTGCTGCATTCACCATAATTCACGGCAACCTGGTGCGGTTGTGGGTAGATGGGGTGACTAGAAGGGGTGGGGGTGTGTCACCTTGCACTAATAAAGCCAGACCCGCACAGCAGGAGGGTAATTTTCATACACATTATTGTGCGGCACTGAGGTGGAAAAGGTTTATTCTGGGCTGTAATAACTGCGATGGAGGCGCATTAGCTTTTAATGATCAAATATAGCACAGGTGACAGTCAGATGTAAGAACATGCTAATGAAGTGTAAGGTATAAACTGCTTCTAAGATATTTCATAGGTCATTGGATGCATCTACACACGTGCGCTTTGCATGAAAAGAAGGAGTATTTGAGAAGCATTTTAATGGACTTTGGTGTGAAAATACATTTTGAAATTGAAACAGGCAATAAAAGTCAATATGAGAGATCATGACAAGAAATGAAACCAACTCCTGTCCACGGTATGATGCAACAACACACCACATCCTGAAAACATACTTGAATCATGGATTGAGGGACATGCCTTTGTGGGTTGGTGACAAGGCAGATCTTAATTGTGAAGTGAGGCCACTGACCTGGACTCACTAGTGGTATAGATTTCTTCATATTGGAACCCAACCAACTTGGGTGCTTCCAACCGCTTCCTTCTCATCTGTTTCGGCATCTGTGCCTTAGTAAATGTTTTGTTCATGAAGGCAGATCTATTTTTGCATGATAGGCTGGTACATGGAGGTTCTTTACATTGGGGGGAGCTTAACGTTGCAGCACTGCATCAAGGTGCAGGTGCTGCAGGTCTTTGGTATATTGGTCTATCTGATTGGAAATTCAACCTGTGCAGTGGAGCAGAAATGTGCCAGAGTCAGCAGCTTAGCTTTGTTTTCATTAAGACACACACACACACACACACACACACACACACACACACACACACACACACACACACACACACACACACACACACACCGTAGATGTTGTGAAGGACGGTAGTCCAACACATAGGTCATAGCTCATACAGAAATAAACAAAAAAATAACAAAATGATATTTATACATCCATGGACATCTTTGGAACAGAGTGTGTATTATAACTGTCACACACACACACACACACACACACACACAGTTGCTTTATTTTTTCTATTGTGTTACCATCTGTCACAGTCATTCTTGTAGTCTTGCTAGCTATCGGTCTTCGTATTTTGTCTCTCCAACAGTCCCTGACAAGGTTCATTGATTTTTTTTTAGATTGCACTCACTCCTCTGAAAAAGGGACAAGCTCATCCGTGTGAGCGCACAGACCAGAAGAGTCTGCACACCAACACACTGACACACTCCCATTTGACCCGAGCCTTTGTCAGAGGTCTGTCATGATTCTTGACTCCAACCATGAAAATGGCATTGGCTTAAAATCTGGTGTTTTATTGCAGTTCACTGATTCTCTATCCCATAGCAGAGGACATTTTCCTCAGACCAGATTCAGGAAAGTTAGAGCAGAATTTCTTTTCCACCTTTAATGTTAATACAACATTTTTTTGCTGCTTTATACAAACAAGACTCAAGGCTGTTAGTAGAAATTGTGTTTCTACCTTCATCTCTATCTATGTACCCAAAATAAATGATCAGATCCGCTACTCTCCTGTCTGTCCATTGTTGCGCATTATTTATTAGGCTTCCAACATGCTGTGTCTCATGAATGGTAACCCACTCAGCAAAGATTTCTTTTTGTGAACAATTGCTTATTGATTATCAATGTCATTAGTCTTCCTTTTCCCGTTTCACTTTGGTTTCCCTCTCATCGAGTTATTGAGTTATTGTTGTGTGAATATACTACAGGATGTGTGATTTTGAGGTGGTTCCTTGTGCATAACTGATCTTTAATCTTGCCTGGCTGCAGTCAAGATGAAAACGGAGTCTATCTCTCCGAGCTACACGGCGAACATCGATCTTGATAAGTCCTTTGGGCCTCTGAAGGGTTGTAGAAGCAGGTTTTACTTCCATCAGATGAAAATGCAAATGATGACCCAAGAAAATTAGCTTCATCTTCTCTGAAAAATTGACTTTTTGATTTCAGCCAGGTTGTGCTCTCTAATTGGCTCTATGTGCTTTTTAGAGTCATTGGGCAAACAACCAACTCCAGCTTGTACTGGCAATGGAAACAGCCCTCATAGCCAAAACCTGCTTCTACCTGATTTCATAGTCATAATGATGCAGGATGTCCACATTGCTTGCTCTGTGATGTTTGCTTCTCCCTGGGAACAGAACATTTGGGTTTATCTGCCACCAACTTTTTTGTGCCTTGATGGAGTTTGGGTATGCGATGGAAAACCAACTTGTGATGCTGCAACTTTACATCTTTTTGCAGACTCTGTCTTGCATGAGCAGCGCAGGAGGAAGAAACCAGTGCTTTGGCATCAGTCATGGTCTCCGAGAGGAGTCCACTATCCAGTTAGAGTAGATTCAATCCACCATCAATGCCTGAGGGGCAAGGTTGAAAGAACCTACTCTGTCAGGACAGTTTAGTGCTTTTTTAGTCTCCATCTATCGAACAGAGGACAGTTGCATTCTGCCATTAAGGTGAACACATCAACAATTTCTTCTCCAAGTTGCTGAGGGCAAGTCTCCTAAACCTCCTAAAGTGGTTTCTGCAGATAGTGAAGTGTCACTATGGACCGGTGGGCGATCACGTCTGTCTCCTCTGAACCTCTGGAGGCCATTAAACCTTTTACAAACGTGTTTATTAGTGTAGCAACTAAATCAGAGTAGAGCACACTTCAGTCGTTTCTGCCTACACCGGGGACGTCAAACTCATTTTCACAGAGGGCCAAATCAGCATAATGGCTGTCCTCAAAAGACCACATGTAAATCATAAATGTAACTAAATGTAATTCAGTGTTATGTAAAATAAATTTAATTACTCCTTAATGTTAAATAACTCTGAATTTGTTACTTATTCAAGTTACAAACATTACAGTTACACAGAAAAAAATATGTTTGCTTGTTGCTTTGTTATAACATGAACCATTTTAATTTGTCAGATTATGAAACCCACAGAACTCCATCAAGCAAGGATCAAACTAGTGAATAGAGTGAAGTGAATAAAGAAAAATAACATCACACACAAGTTAGGATATTAACTTTGTTCAAAATGATTTTGTCAAGGTTAAAATGGAGCTTAGTTACTACATTGTGGGAAATTCTGGAAAGTTTTTGGTCAAAGCACACTTTTGACCTATTTACTTTTAGATACTCTCGCCTTTTATACTCTCGCGGGCTGCTTAAATGATGTGGCGGGCTACATTTGGCCCACCGGCCCTGAGTTTGACACATGTGGCCTACACTGTCCATCCATAGCTGAAAACTTAGACCTTTCTTTTTTAATATCCAAATATGCCTGCTTTGAGAGCCACCAATGCTCGTGTATTGTCAATCTAGTTTGGTTTTTTTGAGTCTGAAATACCACTTTTTTTTATCTTTATTGTGAAAGAAAAACCAAATAAGTAACCTCATACGTAACCTCATTATTTGACTTTATGAATATCTCCCAATTTAATAAAAGCTTCTTTTTTTCATTCAAAGTCACTGACTCCGAAATCAAGAAAGCGTTTTATTACAAAAGTAGAAACCAGTAGTTAAAAAGAGGGCACAGTGCAAGAGACTGATGTAGCTCCATTCTTTAACGGTTTGAACAATATTAAAGAAATATAACCTCCAATTTTCGAAAAGAAGAAAAAGGCTTTAAATCCCTGGAGAACCTTTGAGAGAATTGTGAGCCAATATGGAAGTCCATCGTTTAATCACCACCTCAGGTTTTTGACAGCACAGTCCTGATTACCTGCTGATGACCTCTGAGAAGAAAGCAATCTGACACTCTTCATTGTTCATTTTCTTCTCTAGTCTTTTTGTTTGTTTGTCTTGTGCCTCATCTGCCCTTCATACCACTTGTGGTCAATGTGGTTTGCTTGCAGAGAAAAAGGCAAGAAAAATGTCTCCACTATATTCCACAGTTAACAGATTCTTGTTCCCCTTCATGAATTTATCCGTTTTAATGCTCTATTTTCCATTAACTTGCCTCACAATAACCAGTTCCCCTGGAAATGAGTTTTGAACCATTGCAGCAGACTAGCAAACAAAGGTTCTATGCACAAACAAGTTCATTTTCTCTAATGTGGTGACACAAAGAAGCACTGCAATCAATACATCTATCTGCAATCAATGAGCGGGCCCTCCTTCCTCCTCTACTTCTGGATTATTTTCTCTCCTTCTTCATCTTTATGTCTCTGTTTCTTCATCTCTGTTCCTCTACAGTCAATTTTGGTTGCAATTGTACTCATATCTAATAGTCCTACTCCATCTCTCATGCATTGCCATTCAATCAATATTGAGCCTATTTCTAGTGTGAATTGCAGCACATTTGTCTCGTTCATCCCCCTCCTCTGGTTCCATTTGTCCTTCTCCATGCCACACATTTCTATTTATGATGATATGAGGCAGCAGATTAACAATAATAAATCAAAACTGTTTTCATCAACGAGGGTCGCTACTGTGTTAGAAACAAAATGGTCATGGACAATAACTAGTCAACGACAACCCGATATCTTTTGTGTTTATTCACTAAAAAAAGGAACCATTGCGTAAAACCACGAGTGACAAAAGAGCAGGCGAGGACTAAACACTGAATCTCATGAAATACAAGATAAAGATGTGTCACACTGATCTGGAAAACACCACAGCAGAACAGGAATAAATGAGACTAAAACCTAAGCAGCTATTTTCCTCTTTCTGTACCTTGCTGTCCAGTTGATCTGAACCGTCTCTACGACGATGTCAGGCGGTACAGCTGCACTCCTCGCAACTACTCCGTAAACCTGCGCGAGGAGTTGAGAGCCACCAACGCCGTCTTCTTCCCTCGATGTCTGCTGGTCAAACGCTGTGGAGGCAACTGTGGCTGCGGAACCAATAACTGGAACAACGGCTGCACCTGCCAGGCCTCCAAGATGACTCTGAAACTACACGAGGTAGGATGTCTGATCCAAGGACCCACCAAAGCATTCTTATTCATCCTTTTTTTTTTCCTAATGATTTCAAATCTAATGATTTAAAATATGCTGTCTTAACTAAAAAAATCTATGCAAACCCATTGTCTTAAAAGACCATGCTAAGTCCATTAAAAATAAGTGAGCCAATGCTTAAAACCTATAAGTTCATGCAACTTAACAAAAACTGGAATATTTTAAGCCCAGTCAACTTAAAATATTCAAATTCAGGTAACTCCTTTATTTTAAATTGACTTAGCTTAGTTTTTTAAGGCAATGAGTTGGTATAATTTTTTGAGTTAACCCAGCCTATGTTCAGCACTACCTACGCACATAAACATTCAAGTTTAATCTATCTGTCTGTCTGTCTGTCTGTCTGGTTTTGTTGGGACTGAACAACAGGGATCGTTTCTAGTCTTATTTCGTGTGAATGAAGGGTGGAGGAGGGATGTAGCCTTTCGGATGAAGTAGTGATGCACCAGGAGCTTCACACACACCTTATTTCATTCATTACTTCATATGTAAGTCTCTGCTTCCTCTCTCCAATCACTTAATATCACTCTCACTGGATCATTAGCAGTCCATCACTCTTTTTCTCTCAACCATCATCCTTCCATTCTTCCCTTTCCCATTTTCAATTTATCCCTTTACAGCGAACCATTCTTTTTCTTTAAGCCTGTCATTCATTCTTCTCTCCGTTTTTCCCTCCATCTCTTTGTGTCTTTGTTGAAATACAGCTTCATTATTGAAACTTGGCCCACAGGGCTTTCTCTCTTTCTCTCTGGTAGGAATCACACAATGGAAATTTAGACAAAAGTGGGATTTGGATTGTAATTGTACCGCATGTACGTATGTGAGTGTGTGTAAGTCTCTGTGTATGAGCATGAAAAGGGTGTTTTTGTGTCTATACGTTCTTGTGTGTGTGTGTGTGTTTGTGTGTGTGTGTGTGTGTGTGTCTGTGTGTGTGTCTGTGTGTGTGTGTGTGTCCCACCTCCTCCCCCAGCAGGCAATAACTGTAACTACTTTCGTCACTGGCTTAACTTCTGAAGAAACGAGTTATTACTCACGCTATTGTTTCATTGCTGGAAAGTCCTGATATAAATCACGGGCCGCTTTGCTCTCACTGAGCTTTGTGGAACAAATTCTGTCTGTGGTAGAACAATTACCACTTTCACTCTTTTTTCACAGCCGAGGTGGCACCTGCAAAAAATATATAAAATATAATGCTGCCAAACTTAAACTACTGAATGTCTTCAGTTCATTTGTAATTTTGTCAAATTTAAAGGTAAATCCTTAAACCCAGTTTCGTTAACATCCAATATTTGTTTGCATTCTTATTCCTTTAAATTACGATCTTTAAAATTCTCTACAGTTTAATAAACTCTACCATCTTCACTTGCTTGGTGTTTGGAATGTTGAGATCCTGTGAACTGTTTTGTCTTTGTACGAAACAGAACAGGAATTCTTGTGGGGCCAGTTATGATTGATAAAGGGAAGGGTGGGTTCCTAATTGTCTTCATATGTGTCCAAGTTTCACAGCACACTGCTGCATTCTTTGAAACCATGTTGGTGTATGTTGAAGTCCATTTGTTTTGGTTGTGTTTTGTGATGTGTGTGTGAGTTCTTATCTTTTATCTTACGTGATAGTCTTTGATTATTTTCCTTGTAAATCCGTCCATCCTTTACATTTTTTCTTGTGCCCTTTAAATCCCTGCTGAAGTCTCCACTCACAATGAGATGTGATTGGACGTCGAGGTAACGTGTTACCACCTACTGCGCTGGGATTCATTGTCATTAGCTGTGACAGTAGGACAGTATTTTCAACACCTACCTGCCAACAATAAATCCGACTCTTTTCCCGCTGTCTTTATCTCCCTGTCTCCTCCAGGTCCTGAAGTACGCCCCGGAGATCACTCTGTATCAACGCCACCGGAGGCCGCAGGTGCGCTGGGTGATCGCTGAGATCTTCCTCACACACCATGAAAAGTGCGAGTGTGTGTGTTCCTCCCAGCCCCCTCGTTGAGGATCTCCACATCTGGAACTGCTGGACAAGTTTTTTTTTTCTTCTCTTATCTATTTTGCAACAGACTTCGTATAATAACAGCAATACAGCAACACATGCAGCAGAAAAGAGATTGTCTTTTTTTGACAAATGCAGCTATTGTCATGCACAATGATTTGTTCTTGCAAGTAAACCACCAAGCCTCCTCCGTATGCAGGCCGGGCTTATAAATGCATAAATGTCCCAAAGATGTTTGATATCTAACTGAACTGCACCTTGGAGAATAAATCGACCCCATTCAGATTACATTCAAACTGCTTTTACACCTTAAAGTGATGAAATGACAAATTTCCCTTTTGATTCATCCCCTAAACATATAACTTACAAAAACATGATGGGTTTAAAAGAAAATAACACACATTAATGATGAAATAACACTAATATTGGTTTGAAAATGACTACCCTTGCATTGCCATTGAAGGAGCTCAACAGATGCTAACTCGAACTGAGCAGAGAGCGAGTCTCGCTGCTGTGTAAACAGTTTTTCTATTTGGTTTCTTTTTGCTATAATAAGAGCGTTTCTAGAATCCTCAGGCGCTTCTTCTGTCAGGATCACGCTGCGATGAGTGAGTGTGAGACAGACGGAAGGAGGGAGAGAGAGGTTTGGAGGAAGTGTAAACCAAAATAACACTTTATCTTGATGTGAAATTAGGCTAACCACAACCCTCCAGATCTGGATTGCACACAAACACACACACACACACACACACACACACCCTAGGCTTTCACACCAACCTAAATATAAGAAGTGCAGTTATTTATATCAAATTCCTCAGTGCTGTTTTTATTCCGTGCAACCGTTCTTTGTTTTTCCTGCATTCCACACTTCCTGCTTGTCTGTTCATCCGTATAATTCCTGTTTTTTCTTTCCCTCTCACTGAATACCCTCTTCCTTTCTCTCTCTGTCACTCTCTCTTTCCTTCCCTTCATCACTCACGTAACACATCAAAGGATATGTCAGATGAGGCTGCAGCGCTCTGCCCACTTTTCTGAGCGTTCCTGGCATTCCGACTGCCGCACAGGAATTCTGCTTACTCGGATAAAAACTGTGCTGCTTACAGTCAAAACACTCAGGAAAAGCGACATGGAGGTTTTTTTTTTTTGGTGTGGGGGGTTATTTTTGGAAAGAGAATGGACGCTCAAACAAGCTTCCTATCTGTAGTTTACCAGTGGATGAGAGTTCAAACAGTATCCCCGTTTGAGGTAGAGCCCAAACAAGATTTCAGCTACTTCAGGGGCTCCGATCAGCATCATTTCACGTCTTCAGTGTGTCTCATTTTAATTTATTTTTTTCCACGCAATTTCATTCTTCAGAAACAAAACCCCGTGCACAGCTTGCACCAAAGTGAAAAGGAGTTTTGTTGGAATTAGTTTGATGCTCTTCATCTCAGCTGGAAATACAGCTGATACTTGAGAGATGCTTTGTGTGTGTGTGTGTGTGTGTGTGTGTGTGTGTGCATGTGTGTGTTTGTGTCAGCTACTCAGGAAGAGAAGCTTTTGTCTAAAAGGTGGAGGGTTACCAGCAGTCTGTGAGAGCTGGCAGCAGATGCAACGGTCAGCATGCAACCACGCACGCAAAGTAGGTGTAGGAAGATAAATCTGCGACGGTTCAGGGTGACTGCTCCTGGTTTTGCTATTAGAACGATTACGTACTAACCCATACTCCAGGATTGTCAATCCCAGACATATCCATAACCTGAGTTTGTATTAATCTGTCTTCTGTCTTCAAATGTTGTGTTTTGAAACACAAACAGAGCGTGGATGATGTTCTTGTTTCAGGATGGTCAGCTGATACATCATGTGGGATTAGTTAACGTATCGTTTTCCAAGATGCTTTGCAGCAAAATGTAAAGTTACAATATCCATGAATGTTTTCGAGCTCTCATGAAACCTGCTGCAGGAGATGTACAGTAAATGTAAAAAAAAGGGTGTGTGCGTGAATGTGTGTGAGTATGTGTGTGTGTGTGTGTGCATCCTGTCAAACAGATTTCTGGTGTGACTAGCACATTCCTCCTTTTCCTCATACCCAGTTTGTTTTTAGATCCAGAACCACATCAGCGTTTATTAAGATGTTTCAGGGCCCACTTGTGTTTGGATTTTGTAGCCCAGACTGTCAAAAACCACCACATCAATGTTGATCATCATTATTATCATCATGCTTCTTTTTTGTCCCGGGTTTCAGCTTCTCTCCGGAGGATTGTGGGAATTGTGGTTTTCTGCTCAGAGAAAAGTTGTTCATAGTTGTCATTTTGTAGCAATAAAAAGAAACTCAACCAGCTTTGCTGAATTCATAGAAATATTTCTGATAAAATGTAAGCTTTACTGAAATAATTTATTGTTTTTTTTTCAGCTGGTTCTCTTAAATAAAATGTTTCTTGCACTGCTGCCATCAGTATCTTCATTTTCTTCTCTGATCTGTGAGTTTATTTGATCAAGTACAAAGTGTTACAGGAAGTAATTTAGAAGAGATCATATAATTGTACCAATTTAATCATTGTAAGTAACATTTTTCAACTTAACTCCATACTAGAAATTGGAAAATATAATATTAGGATGGATAAATATATCATATATATATATATATATATATTTATGGTTGTTTGTCTTTCATGTGGCCCCACGATGAGCTGGTGTCTTATCAGGGGTGTACCCTGCCTTTGACCATTCAGCTGGAATAGGCTCCAAAAGACCAGTGACCCAACATGGTGGATAAGCAGTTCAAAACTAGATGATTTCAATTGTCCCATCTACAAGAA
The DNA here is from genome assembly GCF_040054535.1 of Antennarius striatus. Classification (NCBI taxonomy): domain Eukaryota; kingdom Metazoa; phylum Chordata; class Actinopteri; order Lophiiformes; family Antennariidae; genus Antennarius; species Antennarius striatus. Next base: position 23,055,804 of record NC_090781.1, on the reverse strand, counting down.
AATGGATGGGTGGATTTTCCAGTCAATTCATCCATCCATAATCCATACATCCTCCCACTCATCAAGCCACCCATCGCATAACCTTCTCTGAATCCCCAAGGAGATGAGAAAGATCAAAATATGAGACATAAAGCGAGATAAATATGTGTGTGCAGAATTTAAAACAAAGTTAAAACGTGAGGTGAATAAAAAGGGATGAAGGCAGATAGAGAGGGAGAGGTTATATTATTCATCTGTTTGCAGGTTCTTATCATTTTCCTGTTTACAGTAAAGCCTTACAGTTCATTGTGTCCATGCTGACTTAGCCACCGACCTCAGACTGACTCAAACGCGAGTTACTCTAAGCTATAATTTACGACCATAAATGCACCACATTCTGTTTTCCTAACTGTGGTTTAACCATCCACTTAGTCCCCACTCTGCCTCCTCATTCACATATTGCAGTTTGCTTTTTGATCCAATTATGCTTCACATGCATTCGGGTTTTTTTTTTCTTTTTCCATGTTCATTTAAGTGTGAATCCGGTGGTGTTGGGGGTAAAAGGGACTGTCCATGTTCAATCTTATCATGTATTAGTCATGGAGGAGGTTTCTAACACGCATAATGCCTTCAAGCGCTCTCTGTGCCTCACAAAACATTTCCATATCTCCTTTTCATGGTCAGTGGTTGTCAGGAATACTTGATAATCTACTCTGGATGTCAGCGGCTCCAGGAACTTGTGAATTAACAGAGTAAGGAATTGTCAACTTGCAGTTTAAAACAAAATAAATGCATTTATCTTAAGTGAATTGCTGCAGCAATGGCAGTTACCACAGGGTTCTCCATCAGCTCTGCAACCCCATCTGAAATGGGGGGGAATTAAATGAAAATTATTACAGCACAAAGATAACAGTCAGAAAAAGGAACCCTGAGACAAATCTGTTTTTTTATTCTCCTGCATTTGAGTAGCTTTGGGAGATTTTAATGCAGTAATATGTCAAGTGATGTAAAAATTAAATCTGACATCAGCGTGTAATAAAACAGAAAGTTAAAACCGGCCTGTTCTTCTAATGGAACGTGGGAGAGAGAGAACAAAGTTATACTAAATGCAAAAGTATGATCTAATTCAGGGTGGTGGCTTGTCACAGTCATACGCCTGGAAAGCGTCTGGGATGGAAGGAGTGGGATTAATTTGATCGAAGACAAACAGGCACCATGAGAACAGGGTGATGGATGAGAGAGACGGACAGAAAAAGGTGTGGAAGAAACAGAAAGTAGAAGACAAGAAAGTTTTATAGAGAGACAGACAGAACAAAGTGACACAAAGACAGATGATGAGGAGGTGGAGAAGAGTTGATGAAGTCATTGAGGCGTGGAGCAAAGAAAGGTGGGAATTTGACCTGTGACTAAAGAACCATGCATGGAGTCAGCGCTGCCCAGCGTCGCAGACTGGCAGGCAGCGAGAAATGTGGTATTGTTGCATTTCTACATGAAAGCCATAACGTCTTTCCTGTAGGGCTTCAAACGCCTCAGACTCGTCTCCTTGGACAAGAGTGTGGCTGAAACATTTTCTTCTGCACTCCTTTTCTCCTTGATTGTCCATCTGGATTCCCAGGTCCATCCAGCCTCCAGGTCCCTTTGGTCCCATCTCCCCTAGCTTTCACACTACATTATAGAAAAGCCTTCATTTAGGTATGAATATTAAATATTTCCTTTGAATAATGGAGAAAGAGCGTATGTGAGGAATCTGCAGACATAGGGAGAAAAAGGACAGTCGTTCCTGTAAGTACTCACTTGCACATTTAAAATAGTCCAATAAAAATGACATTCTCAGATCCAAACTGTTCCATTAAATAAATGATTAACTCAAAGTGCACATCAAGAAGAGTGTGTGTGTGTGTGTGTGTGTGTGTGTGTGTGTGTGTGTGTGTGTGTGTGTGTGTGTGTGTGTGTGTGTGTGTGTGTGTGTGTGTGTGTGCGTGCGTGTGTCGAAGCATAGCTGCGGTAAGCTCTGGGATTCTGTGACGAAAAATATCCCAACTGCTTCCAACGGAGGTTGGGATGTACGAAATGCTGACTGAAGTTTTTGAAAGTGTCACACGTGGCAAAAATGAAAACAGAAACACTTTTTTTTGTTGTTGTTGTTGGTTTCTTTGGTTCCTGGAAAGTCAAGTTTGGGAAGTTACATCTATTAAAACGTCTAAGAGCGACAAGGAAGGAAGACGGAGAGAGGAAGAGGAAGAAACAAACAGCCCAGAGGCAACAGTCACTCGAATTCGATGAAAGGGATTCACTTTTTTGAGTGTGTGTGTGTGTGTGTGTGTGTGTGTGTGTGTGTGGTCTTCATACCTCCATCTCCCCATCCACCTTCTCCAGCTCTCCTGGGGTTACATCAAGGTGTTTTCAAACCAGCTGAGAGATTTAATCCCTCCATTAATCCATCCTTCTACCGTATTTTATTAGATTAAAAAAAATAAAACAACATAATAAAGCTCATCAGCTTGTGCGTCAAAAATCCATTCTTGTTCAGTTGTGAATGTGTTTCACGTCATGGTTTCAATTTCTGCTGTCTTTTCTTCATCCTTTCTTCATCCTCAGCTCAGACTCACGTAAAACAACCATTTCTTTACAGGTAAACTCAAACATGCACATTAGAAGCTTTCATTTCAACTGACATGACTTTACCAGAATGCCATATTGTAAACCGGGAGAAGCTCAGATCCAGTCAGATCCTAGTACGCGCCCTGATCCCTCCTCCCATCCTGCGGTGAGGAAATGGAGCTGCAGTGATCACCTGCTCTCAGGTTCAGCGCCTGGCAGCAGTGTGTCTGCCTCAGCCTGTGCAGCAAACACACCTGGCACACCGACGGGGTCGCTCGGATGCGTGTTCACCGAGGGGTACGGGAGGATGACTGAGCGTTCAAGGAGGCCACGGCTGCTCCCCGGGATGAGAGGTGGTTCTATCGCTGCTCCACATGTTGTGTAAACGCCCTGAGAGGGAAATGAATGCTGCCCTGTCTGTTTGTAATGGATGTTATATCTGTGTGGGAAAAAAAAAAGATGTATGTTCAACTTGTCTGGCTCTCGGAGCAGATGGAGGGAACACGGTGAACCCAAAAACAAGGGTGACGTACAGCAGGAAAAGAACAGGGTCTGATAAACAACAACGCAAAGTGACACATTTCATTTAGTGAAAAGCAGGAAAGTATGAGGTGTGTGTGTGTGTGTGTGTGTGTGTGTGTGTGTGTGTGTGTGTGTGTGTGTGTGTGTGTGTGTGTGTGTGTGTGTGTGTGTGTGTGTGTGTGTGTGTGTGTGTGTGAGAGAGAGAGAGAGAGAGAGAAAGAGAGAGAGAGAGACAGAAAAAGCCTTCTGGGAGATCTGTGGCTGCTCGGACCGAAAAAGGTGCAAAAAACAGGAAACACATGGTAAGGAAGGCTACAAAGAGCACACACACACACACACACACACACACACACACACACACACACACACACACACACACACACACTCACGCATGCACGCACACACACACACACACACACAAATCCACCATGATGGATTTTTCTCCAGGACCGTTTCGGTAGCTGTGAGGTTATGTTCCTTATCACATTACTGGAATACAGAGGCTGAGAAATGCTTCACTGGAAGAGACTTTATATTTATCTAGCGTTACATCACAGCACCGACAAGCCAAACGCCAGACACACCGCGCTTCTATCAGTTCAATAACAAAAGGAAATATATAAACCTGTACCGACCACACGTTGATATCCAGCAGAGCAGATCAGTTCAGGTCTCCAACAACTAAACGAGATTCTAAAATTCTGCAAATACGATTTTTTTTTTTTTTTTTTTTAGATAAAGTTATGGAAGGAAACCAAGTCAAAAGTTCAGCAAATTCCTCCTTTGGACTAAATTCCTGACAGGAAATTGTAATATTTTTTATGTCGACTGCTGTCTAGACAGTGAATTAACGCGCCAACGCCTTCAGGTTCGTCAACTTTCAAATAAATATGAATGTCAGCAAGCTACTGGAAACATTAGATATTTATCAAATCTAAATTTTGACATGATGACACTAGATGAAAAGAATCTGCGGGATGTTTTTCATATAAAATTTATCCTAAACAAACTGTACCAAACACCCAGTGCCTTATTTTACAGAACCACATAAAACACACCTTTAAATGACTTCCTACTGGTGACATTTATACCAACTACCGGAGCTCTGCTGGTCCCATTAACCACCCAGTAATGGTGTTCTAAAGTTCGAACATATATATATATATGAACATGCTGCAAGAGAAGAAATCAACTTCAATAATGTGTCTGTTCTTTTATTCAGTACTTTACTCGTAATCCGGTGTTTCAAGATAATAAAACAATGTGCCAGCAAAACAAAACCAATGTAACTTTTAGTTTAAGCTTACGCTGACAATAAAGATAATTGTCAAATCTCTGAGTATTGGAAACCTTATGCTGTTTTGGATCTGATAAGTCTTTAAATATAATTCATGTTTTACTCCCAACTGGACTATTTGTATCTTAAAACAACCTCAACACATCTTAACTCCAAAATGCCACAATTTATTCTTCAAATTTATTCCTAACAAAATAAAAGACAAACAGTTTACACAGCAAAGATCTGTAGAACCATTCGCCAAAGCGACGCCCATCTCCATCCCCTCAAAGACTTCAGACCTGATTTCACCAACAACCCGCGAACCAACGTCTGAGCTACACCTGCATCTGCTGAACACAGTGATTACATCTCACGTTCAGGTTGAGGTTTCTGACGCATCCAAAACGTAACGTGTTTATTCTGGAAAGGGAAATATCCAGAGAGGAGAGGGCCGAGAACTAAAGCAAGAGATACTGAAGAGCAGGACAAAGAAAGGTGCCGATCTTCTCTGGGTCCAGCTGTTCGGTCAGACTCACCTCACACACAGAGGTCTTTTCACGTCTCGGATAGATTCTGAAAAAGCTTTGATTACCCCAGGTTATGCAATCACGGCTGGAGGAAGGCTTTCCTGGATGGGTCTGAAAATCACGTCGGTAATCACAAGCGACACCAGAGGCTCCGCGTCCAAGGCAACGCAGCTGTGGCCTTTTGTGTTCTGTAGGTTGTAATTGCAATTACCTGAATGTGTGTGATTTTCTGAATCTGACAATCAGTCCGTAATTGTGCTTGTGCTTGTGTGTGTGTGTGTGTGTGTGTGTGTGTGTGTGTGTGTGTGTGTGTGTGTGTGTGTGCACATGCACCTGCAGGCAGGTTCTCTGCATCATGATAGGAAGCCTGTTCTCTGACACGTCGGTCCAACCGCCATAACTCAGCGACACACAGATACGTAACCACAAAAAAGGTTTATTAAGCGTGCGATCTCAGATGCACACTTAAGCAAACACACAACTGTGGACAGACACACATATGCAGGTACACACAAACACACATACACCTACAAGCCAGCATTAGGTCCAGTCCAGCCCCCCCCCCCCCCAGCTAAATAATAAATGACGAGTCAGTGAGCGTCTGACCTGTTTTTGATGATCTTGGTAGAAACTTCCATGTCTGCACAAAAATGCTGAATCACAAATACTTTAAAAAAAAATATATATATATATATTAATGTAATAGAAAAAATAAGTCTGTCTGGGTCTCGGTAATATTTTGTGTATCGTTGTTTTTCAGATAAGTTGTGTTCACATTATTATGAATCATACAAACTTGACTGTTAATGAACCAAATTCAGGACTTTGGGTTGATTGTTCAAATATAAAAGCAATTGAAATATACTTTGAGACTTATATCCCAGATAAATAATGCTTTAAGGACTTGAACTCTTCATCCTTTATCTTTCGCTCTGTCAAAATACCGTAGTATTCCCCCCCCCCCCCCTTTAGCTGTTGCACTCTTCTACTATCAGCATCCCTAATGCTTTTTTTTCTCTTTGTCCTTTCTCAAATCGTTAGTTCCTGTTTTCTCCTGGCAGTGGAAATAAAAAGACGAGAATTCGTTATTTTTACTTTCCCTCCTCTACTTTCTCTTCTCTTGATCTATTATCTATTTCCTTCCAACAACAGTGTTGGCGCTACAGAGCGTCTCGCCTGTTTCATAACCTTTTCTGTACAAATATGGGTTTTTTTTCCTTTCCATCTATCTTTCCTTTTCTATAAGTTTATTAAAATCTGCCAAAGCAACCCCCCCTCCTCCCCCCATGCTTCTTATCTTCCTTTCTTTTCCTCCATTGGTGTCCTAGATTTCCCTCCTTTTCTCCATCTCTACTTAAGCCTCTTTCTCTGCTTTTCTGACTGAACTTTTTCCCTTTATTTCCTTTTTTCCATGTCATAAAGCCTAAACCCCGCCTGTGAAAATGTCTGCTTTGCTTCTAAATTTGGTCCACATATTTTCATCTCATAGATAAACTGACTAATCGTTCATGGAGTTAGCACACATGACAAAAAGTGAACTTAAAATACTGAGATCTGACAAAGTTCTGCCTGTTTTTGACGGAATTAATAAAATCAGACTTTAAATTCTCCTCTTGTCTCCACTCACATCTCGTCACGCATTCATCCGTTTTCCATCTGTGTGCATGGATGAGTCCATCTTTACTAATGAAGCATGTTAGCGACAAGAAACGCAGAGCTAATCCGGCCCTCGCTAAAGTGCTTAGTAGAATTACAAAACTAATGAACATCCTGATAAACACGCCGTTGAACAGGTCTGCATTCAAAGCTTGTGGGAGACGATGCGGCGTAGACGCTAGAGCAGAACATCATTCACCTCCACGTGTTTGACGATACGAATGCTAAGTATTCAGAAAGGAACAAATATTTTCGACGGTGCATTTAGTTTGTCAAGATAGGTGATTTGAGAGAAGCGACTTTGGAAGGAGTCTCCTTAAAACTCTAATGATGCAACTCTGATGTCAAAACATGAAAGTCAAAGATGATCTCAAAAACAAGTCGGAGCGTACGCACAGAGAAAACCACAGCAATAGACAATAATACACCTAAAAAAATATCAAACTCACACCTCCGACTGATGTGTTCGGAAAAAACTTATAACACCGTGGGACAAGTGGATAATTGAAGGACGATATATCCAGTCAACTCAACACACAGCAGCACCTGTTTAAACTCCACAAAAATTCATTTTCTGGTCTTTAACAACCTTTTGAGGACACTTTTCGCGAGGAATTAATGGAACATGACTTAATGGTTGGTGATAATCGCATCTTAAACATACTCCTGCGACTATTTTAATGTAACTTTTAAATCTAGACACAACAGGATGCGGCTACAGCTGGAAACAACAAAAAACACAACATTATCGGTCGACTTGTGGGTGAAGCTTCGTTTGCTGCTGTCTGACAACGTTTGACGTGTTTGGACCGCTTCTGGTAAATAGACATGAGTCGTTAAGTTTGTGAGGGAACAACAAATTTGGTGAGAAATGATGTTGACACCAACAACACAGGAGGGGATGCTTCCACCAATCACCACCTGATATCAAGGAACATGAGCTGGCGACTCTCTGTGGGAAGAGAGGAGCGCACAAAAGAGTGTATTTTCATTTACTTAAGAATTCAAATGACTCAATTTGGCCAGCGTCTTCCCAAGCAGCCTGAATCTGCAGGCGTGATTGTTACTGACACCCACCCCCCCACCGGCGATGCCTTTCCTCCCACGTGAGTGTGGCAAGGTTACGATGAGTCATCAAAAAAATACAAGGATACAGGTGAGGGGGAAAAAAATGATGAAAATGCCGTTTAGGTGCTGCATTGCCATCACACACACACACACACACACACACACACACACACACACACACACACGCACGCATGCATCGTCACGGACATAGATCTTCTTTAAACTCGCAATTTCTCTCAAAGCTTTGCACTTTTACCACAAATCAACAACCAAAATGATGGAGTCGGCATTTTTTAACAAGACTCTGCTGGAGATTGACCTCTTTAGCTGAAGAAATGACAAAATAAACTGCGAAATCCATGAAAGATTTTCACCTTCATCTCTGTGTTTTACAGTAAAGCCTCTGAGGCCAGAGTCATAAAGAAAGCAGCGCGTTGAGACGTCTCTGCTGTCACATCCGGACGCCTCCTCCGTCTCAAAAAGACGATTCTGCAGATTCAAACGCCTGAAAGAAAGGATATTAGATCAGATCACCTCAAGTCATCCTCAATATGATGTTAGCATGTGAGCTACTGTGTGTGTGTGGGGGGGGGGGGGTGGGGGCGGCGCCATGGTGTATCTAAAGGCCAGCAAATAGGGTTGTGGTCATAAATCCGCCCAGCTGTTACCACGGTGATTTGCAGGTTCAGAGAAACCATAAACATCAGCACTGAGTGGCCGGCTGCCCTCGGAGGAGGGTGAATTAAGTGGTGAGTGAGCAGCTGTGTTTGTGAGCGCCAAGTGTGTGCATTCCCGCTTCAATGCACGAGAGTGTGTGTGTGTATGTGTGTGTGTGTGTGTGCAAATTTTGCTCAAGGGCATCCCTGGCCTGAGATGTTGAGCAGAGCCCAGCGATTGGCTGAAGCTCTGAATTAATCTACGCCGCTCCATTGGCTGTGACAGCAGAGGGGAGGGGTTAGTGCAGCTGGTCAGTTAGCCGCTGTCAGCTTTCTAATGTGCAGCATTCTTCAGTATTAAATGGAATTCATGGAGGATCACTACGGCAAAACCAGGTTTAGTAAAACACACACGCTTATCCCGGCTTTGTTGATCTTCTCTAATCAGGAGTTGGAGGCTACCATTTAAAGACAAAACCTCTTATTATGACAGAATAAGTGGGATTCACATTTTCAAGTCACTTTCCAACGAACACACACACACAGAAAAGTTAAATTTGGCCTCAACATTATGTAAAACAGGATGAAAAATAAAAGTAAAGTCAGAAATAAAGGAAAACTCAGAATGTATAGGACGGCTGCATGAGCGGTTTGCATTCGTGCTCAATAATAATTGTAAAGTGTGAACATGAGGAAGAGTATGTACCTTAATTTTTATACTCTTTCTTTTTCCTCCCCCTTAATCATTTTTATTTTAGCCCCTCCTCCATCCTATCCCTCTGTTTTATAGGAGGACAGATGGACGGTCCAATTTCTGCAAGACTGTTTTCCATTGCAGTGGGATTCTGCAGTAGCTCCAAGGCATCTGTTTACAGCTGCATTCTTGTTGCAATGAAAGAGAATAACTCAACATCTGTACTGCAGCAAGCTGCGGATAATTTAGAAATGGGAAGAAGAAAGCTTGTTAGAGAACACACAAGTTTTTGGGGGAAGTTTTTTTGTAAGGTTGGAACATGGAAATGTCTCTAAATCTGCACAGAGGTGACACACCATCAGAGAACTGACACTACTTGCGGCAGGAAGTGGAAATCGGATTGATTCAGACCTAGAGATCTCATCTAAAATCAATCCGGAGAACAGCTGGTAGATGTATGTGTGGCTAGAGATGACCGCATTGATCCAGATGGGAGAAAAGCACGTCTAATAGCTGGATAAACCTTCAGTATCTCTGTCACCTTCAAATGGAAGGCACAAGATTAGAGAAAAAGCAACTAAAAAAAAAAGCTTTTGTGGCTCTGAAGCTATTCAGTGACTATTAAAAATAATTTTAAAAAAAGTTATGGACTGGGTACTCTGGCCACTTTTAAAACCATCAACTGGAACAGTGTGTTCTGTGCTGCTAGGACAAAACACAGATTAAAACATCTGTGATGGATGTGATGTTGTGATCCCTGCATCTGGCTGTGTGTGTGTTGGGTTTTGTAGATTTAGATTGGTACCCTGGTGTTAAGTGATCTCTGTAACTACTAGATCCATCTGTTCAGCATCTGTATTGAATGTAAATTCTTTTGCAAAGACAGCAATTCCAGCGGCACTGACGACAACAAAAAACTGCTGAAGCCGACTTTTAAAAAAGGGTCACGGGCAGAAACCTCTAACCAAATATATTCAAACTACTGCTCCAGGTTTTAGCCTCTGCTGTACAACGCTACGTCTATTTGGAAAGCTGACTTGAGGTTCTTTTTTTTTTTTTTTTTTTTAAAGAAGCTTGCAAACATCCTTCACAAAACTCAATGATGAGGGGAAATCGTAAGAGATCGTTCGAAAAAACTGGATTCCTTCCAAGCTCAGCATGAATCTAAAAACCCAACCTGAGCATCCGAGAGGCTGTGGGAACACAGAACTCCTCCTCTGCTACTGTCAATGAAAGGTCCCGGTGTATTGACTTCATTGAGGCAACCTCTTCACCTTAATAGATGCAATTCCCTCAATGTGCTCAGATCAGAACTGCAGCCAAGATGAGTCATCAGAGGCTGTATTGTTGTTTGAGCTGAACAAAATAACGGCATGCAGGAGGCGTTCATCCACCCGTTTCCTTTAACGCTTATACTCTGCAGGTTGACGGCGTGGGATGGAGCCTATCCAGGTCACAGAGGCGGGTTCAACTCTACAGAGGTCACCAGTTCATCTCAGGGACACATTCACACACATTTACACCTACATGTGTGTCCAACTCTAGTCACCAACGTTGTGCGTCAAACTGCACAGAGGAGGATCTGGGTGAACACACTCTGGTCTGGCTCAGAGCGTTTATAGCTGCGAAATAATTCCTCAATAAGTAATTTTATAATAATGTTATTATAAAGTGTGTTATAATGTGCTGTATTGTAATGAAATGAGGGTCTTCAGATTTATACAAGACATAAATGTGAATCTCTCGACTCACATCGCCAGTACTAACTTCTTTTCCAGAAGATTCATTTTTATAATTGCGACCCCCCAGCTTGTTTTTTGGAGGCAATAATTTTAATGAGAATGTGAAACTAACTGGCTTTGGTTGAGGGCAGTTTTTAGTTGAGAAGAATATCCAATCTGTTTGGTAATTATAGGTTATCAATTTGTGCTGAAGAGGTTCTTTAAAATGTCAAAGTTAGCAGTCAGTAGTCTAAAACACAGCATGACGGACGGCAAGAAGTACAAAAGGAAGTCAGGCTGGACTGAACGTCCCAAGGAAGAAGGGTGGGGGAGATGAGGTAGGTTTAAAATAAAAAAATAAAAAAAGTGCAGGAGAATAAGAGAGGAAATCAGAGAAAATATGGAGGAAATTCCCCTGAGGTGTGTTTTCGTCTCCGGAGAGGATCACAGATCAGTGAGGAGTGACCTTGTGGTCGTCTGTCAGCCAAACTGACTCCACTGGAGGCAGGATATCTCTCCAGGGACAGAGCACTGCACTCCCCCCACCCCCCATCACACACACACACACACACACACACACACACACACACACACACACACACACACACACACACACACACACACACACACACACACACACACACACACACACACACACACACACACACACAATGAACATTTTACTGGAGAGAATACACAGTATGTGTATTTCCACACCCACTAACATACAAAAGGCCTGAGACAACCGCCTCACACTTTGTGTGTGTTCAATAAACAGGATAGTGTTGAACGACATCCTCAGGTCACCTTTTCTGTTTTTCTGGTTCCTCAGTATTTCATGACACAAACATTACAGTAGGTCTATTACCTTCATTAAATGTCCTGAATCCAGACACAAACACAGCTTCACTTGTGTGTTCGTCTCCTTCTAACTTTTCTGTTATAGCAACAGAAGAATTGCTAACACTGCTGTAGCTAAATCCCATTTTGGCCAGTCTGACCTCCCAGAAATCCCATTAGAGCCCCCTCACTCCACATCCAAACATCTTTCTATACTTCCAGTTAGAGTTCCCACCTCTCTCCTCCACTCTCCTCCCTTAAAGTCCATCTTCTCCATCTTCCTCCTGCTGAGGTGGGACCCCCTCTGTGATATCTTTCAAATTAGAGTGTGTTTACCGAGGAAGTGACAAAATAAAAAGTGGAAATCTCACGGTGGCCCGAGTGAAGCTGATGGAAGTACTGGGAGTGACTGGAGATGTCATCCATCTGTACTCCAAAGAGGCTCTGGTCTTCAGCTGAAACAGCCTTATAAAAACAATCTTAACACAACATAAAGTGGGTGAAAAATACCAAAAAATGTTTGGTTGCCACTCACATCTGGTTTGAGTGCATTTTCATGCCCCTATTTGACTAATGTGTGATGATACGACAGCTCACTTGCAGTTTAAGTGAATTCTACCCTCGGTCTGGTTTTACAAGCCGGCTGTGACTCGTCTGAGGCTCCACCACCAGACTGTGGTTACAGTCTGCAGCAGCGATTAACATTTTAAACGCAGAAAACTCAATGAGAAACCGAGCCTCCTTCAGGAGCTCAGAAACATTTTGTAGCTTCTGTTTCATGAGGTCCCACTAGAACCGGCGTGGGCAAACTAAGGCCCGCGGGCCATGTACGGCCCTTTTGGTTTTGTAATCCGGCCCTCCAAATGTGTTTAGAATATATGATTAATTTAATGAAAAACGCAGTTGTAAAATAAGTCTAACAATGAGCCTTCTATACGTATGCTTTGCTGCCTGTTAAAGGGCAAAACCTATTAGATAATGGTTTTTACATTTCATTTTGCATGAGAACAAATAAACACTCCATCCATCTGTTCCTCAGCTGGCCCGCCTGCCAAGTTTTAAAACTCTGTGTGGCCCACCGGTCAAAAAGTTTGCCCACCCCTGCACTATGATGATTCAGTGAGCATGAAGATGCATTACCCAAACACACTCAGCAATATTAAACGACTAAATCCAACCTCTGAGATGGTATGATTACATATCTGCAGGCCTGGAAAACAAGGAAAAGTTTAGTTTATATATCGAGCTTTAGTATTTATTTGAACATGTCACCATTACGTTACAATCAGATCGAAAAAGAAATGTTTACATCCCTCACAAGACACCTTATTGTGTTTTAGATTTAACACAGGAAAGACCTCCAGCGCCGTGAAAGGTGGACGCCATGGAAGAGTGAACGCAGGAAACAGTGGAAGAATTGGGAGTGAAGCAGAGGAATGCAGGAAAGATTGTCTCATTTTTACGTGGGGTTTCATTATCTTGATTTTAAACAAGTCATTTCTCCTCAGTGGCAGGAATTTTTCCTGAGCTGTGTTTTGAACCATTGTTCTGAAATGACTCACAAAAAAGAAAAGAAAAAAAAAGTGAGTTTACTATCAAAAAAAAAAAAAGCTAAGCAAACATCTCAAGACAGCAAATCCAGAGTCAGACTTTTATCACAATAGTTTCTCAAACCTGACACAGTAATTTGTGATACAGACAGAGTCTGTAAACACATTAAGTTGGAAACCAGCCCTGAGCAAAGCGCTTCCTGTTTGCCGCAATGCTGATTTTAATTTGCCACCTCTGCCTGCAGGATTATGATAAAAAAAAGTTACGGAGGAGTTGTGCAACAATGCCAGCTGTTTTTTTCAAATCCAGTTTGTGACAATGTGAGAAATTTCAAATATTTGCCGAACAACTCGTGAAATCACAGCTCAGAGTTTTGACTTGTCCTCGCTGCTGCAAAATGTCACCAATATTCCAAATGGACAAATTAAAATGGTTCACATTAAACGTTTATCTTCTCCTCCTTCTATTAGATTTCCATCTCCCACTCGGAACCCATCCTCACCCTCTCCATCCACCTCTTTCCCGTTGACCCCTCGACCTCGGTGTCACTACAATTTTCTCAAGCCGTTTACTTTTTTTTAACCTGTTTTCTCCTTCTCCCTCTCTCCCTGCATCATCTCTCTACCTCAGCTTCATCCCTCTGTCTCTCGTTCACCCTCTGACCCAGAGGGCTGTGTTTTGTCGAAATCCAATTCTCTCTTTTTTTTTAAACCTGCTGTTCCATTTCACTACCATTTTGTCACACCGCAGTGCACACACAATATCCACTCCTCCCTTATTCCAACCCTCCTCTCGTTCTCACAAATACATGGACGTTCACGGGGGGAGGGCGCACACACACAAACACACACATACACACTTGTGAGCGTTTGCACGACTGCATAAACATGAACCGACAACGGGAGGATTATGGGGGGAGAAAGTCTTAATTAAGCCATCAATCATTTCTGGTGCTACTTGCTCGGGTTTATACACAAGCAAACACAAACATACACACCTCTCAAAGCTCACGCCCACCGCTCTGCGGCCATCCATCACAGCTTCACTGACTCCACTCAACCTCAACTAACAACCTAACAGGCACTTTCATGCCTGTTTCAGCGCTCACACATACAGTACACACACACACACACACACACACACACACACACACACACACACACACACATGCGCGCACAGTTACGTCTCTGAGTTGGTGCTTTATCAATATCCTTTACACTTCTACACTAATAATAATAAAACAGGCTGAAACAAAATTAAAACAAGGGGGATTTCCATCAGCTGTTGTATTGAAACACATAAATGTTGACTGCGACTATAAATCAAAGTAATAATGATTTATTTCCTTTTTATTGTGAACAAATGAGGTTAAAAAACACACTTAAGTAAGGAAATTACGACAAAAACATTGATGCAAAAACATTCCCTAATTATTTCTGCATCAGTTCTGTAAATAAAATAAATTACTGATCAACAAATTTACATATTTCTATGAAATGTGGAGACTTGTGAGCAGGAGGAGAAGGTGGTTTTATAAAAGTTTGATACATACCGAGGTCCAAAATGAGATTAAGTGTGTCTCTAAAGATGCTTTTTCGTGTCGCTAACAAAAAGCCGGTGCTATGCCACTTCAGTCATTTATGACATCATCATCTACCCGACAAAAGCCCCCGTTGTTGATGCCTCCAGGCGATCGTCGTTCATCCAGACGACGATGTTTCACTGCTGTTTGAGGAAGAGAGCGGCTCCAGTCTGGATCCACTGGTTGGGGTTTGCTCCACAGGGCAGACAGATGTGTGTGACCACCTTCACCCTCTCTGAGCTGGTGTACAGAGGCAGCCAGATGCTCTCCTCTGATGCAGTGGAGTCAGCTGCAGAGTTCTAGAATGAAAGCATGCATTACGAATGTGTGGACCGTTACCGTTTGAATTTTAAATGCACAGCAACAAACAAATGTTATCCATGATGCTCAAATCCCCAAATATTCCAGAGAGGATGGATGTTAGCTTTCTGCAGAATGCATCAGTCTAATTGTTACATTTCTGAATCGATAAACACAACCTCAGATTTACAGAAAGTCTCTCACTGCTAGTTTTACGGTTATATCAGAGAATAAACGGAAATTCAACAGAATCGCAAATATCCATGTTTTACACACACAAATTGAGTCTTTAAAGGCAACAATATGCTAAAATAGCATGCTAATTTATACACAGACACATACCTGAGGAACCCAGGCCATGTAGCACAGAGGGACGGCCGACACACTGGGAGAGTTATGTTGATTCTCACACAGATGAACGCCATCGAAACTACAGCCTTCCAGCTGGAGACCTCCAACCTGGAAGAAGAGAGATGAGGGAATGAAGCGGCGCAAAAATTGGACAAAAGGAGCGAGACGCAAATAAACAGGATGAAAGGATGACTAAACCAAAACGTGTGCGAACGACAGACAACACGGACTGTACGTAACAAAAGATGACAAACATTTTTTGCGGCCAGATTAGCTAGCATGCGGCATACATTGTGCTGGGGAGGGAGTGTTTAGGGAGTGGATTCAGTCCACTGACAGAGGGATTTTCCACAGAAGGCCAGACTATAAAGGAAACCCTGGCGTCGAGTCAAACATACAGACAACCAACAAATCATCATAATCTGGACAATAGAAGAGAGGGAGTGGGAAACAAATCCAAGTGTGTGTGTGTGTGTGTGTGTGTGTGTGTGTGTGTGTGTGTGTGTGTCTGTCTGTCTGTCTGTCTGTCTGTCTGTCTGTCTGTCTGTGTGTAAGGCAGCTCATTGTTTCACAACAATTATCCCCTTTTGCTTTTTCTGTCAGATTTCATCTGGCACAATTTAAGTCGGACACTTTGTATTGACATGACAGAAAAGTTTCTTTTGACGCTTTGAATAGCAAACTAAATAATTATATCGCCCTTTAAATCAGAGCATGAAAGGGGAAGAAAGGAGATAGAGTGGCATTGTGCAGTGTGTGAGCTTTTGTTGAAAGAATCAGTGTCCATCAAATGCATTACAAAAGCCCAGCAGACCGGCTGTGACTCAGCAGCAGCAGATGTCTCTAATGGAAATGCAGAAAACTCTTCCCAACTTTCCTCTCTTTGAGTTGCCTTCTCTTCTGCATCTGTGTTGCACGATCTGTTCGCTTGCTGTCATCTTACCTTGACTTGCAGCTTTGCCTGCGCTATGGGACGACTCCACGATGAGACGAACACCAGACTATCCATAGAACAACCCATAGACCTGAGAATCAGGGTGACGACGTGAACATTAGCGTGCATGCAGGATTTGTCTCGCATGTACATCCCAAGAGCCGTTACCTTGCAGTTTCCTGTCTTAGAGCGTTGAGGAAGGTGTCGGGGTGGAAGAGTTCCGCTAGATCCAGGGTGTCGGACAAAAGAGCTTGTCTTTCTGCACGTTCCACCCAAGTCTAGATAAGCACACACACACAGAAGAATTTAATGACACGCAAACCGAGTGAATGATAAATAAACAGCAAAAAAATGCAAAAAATTCAGGTATAAAATCACTTTTACACAGTAGTCAGGCACAACATTTAGTGGATCGTTAAAAGATAATGATAATATGATAATAATGATAATATGATAATATGATAATAAAGATAATAAGATAAAAGATAGAGTCTTCTGCGCATGCGCGAGCAGGCTGCAGTTTCCTCTGCTCAGAGCGAGTTTGTTTGCATAATTTTGCGTTTTTTTTCTATGTTTCTGCGTGTATTTTTCTAACGTAAAATTATATAATGTATAGTAATATGCTAGTGTACTCCAGGGAGGAGTTGATGTCCATGAGGGTCAAAGGAGACCCCGCAACACGCGATCTCATCCCCGCTGAGCTCCGACGGAGATATCGCGGATGCCGAGCGGGTCGAGTTGAAAGGACTAGACTAACGGCTAGAGCCGCTAACCGGAGGAGAGTCAAGCCCTCCGTCCCCTCCGTCATCACGGGGAACGTGAACTCTCTACCCAACAAGGTGGACGAACTGACGGCGCTGTGCAGGACTGATCATCGCTACCGGGAGACCAGCTTGTTGGTGTTCTCAGAGACGTGGCTAACTGGCGACGTGCCGGACGCTAACGTCCGACTAACCGGCTTCTCCTCCGTCCGAGCGGACCGGGACACGAACACCGCCGGTAAGAAGAAAGGAGGTGGATTAATCATCTATACCAACGATAGATGGTGCCATCCGGGACATGTGACGGTGAAATCAACACTGTGTAACCGCGACCTGGAGCTAACAGCTGTTAGCATCAGACCCTACTACCTGGCGCGTGAATTCTCACACGTCATTGTCCTCGCCGTCTACATCCCTCCACGTGCGGACCCTGAGGCGGCACGAGAGACCATCTGTGGGACCACCTCTGCTCTTCGGACCCGGCACCCGGAGGCGCTCGTCATCATCACCGGTGACTTTAACCACGTCACCCTGGACTCATCTCTCCCCACAATGGTCCAGTGTGTAGACTGCCCCACACGGAAGAACAGAACCATCGATCTGTTCTACACTAATGCTAAGGAGGCATACACCGCCACCCCCCTCCCTCCACTAGGTAAATCAGACCACAACCTAGTGTACCTACAGCCCACCTACATCCCGCTGGTGAAACGGCTGCCAGCAACAACACGACAGGTCAGGAGGTGGTCCCCGGAAGCAGAGGAGATGCTGAGGAACTGCTTCCAGATCACCGATTGGGATGTTATTGTGGGCTCACATGGGGAAGACATTGAGGGGGCAGCTCAGTGTTTTACAGACTACATAAACTTCTGTGTGGACACCGTGGCCCCTGTCAGGACAATCAGGTGTTACCCCAACAACAAACCATGGGTAACCAAGGAAGTCAAGGCTGTCCTGAACAGGAAGAAGCGGGCGTTCAGGAGCAAGAACGAGGAGGAGATGAGGAAGGCCCAGAAGGAAGTGAGACTCTGCCTGAGGGAGGCCAAGGAGGCGTACAGGAGGAAGCTGGAGAAGCAGCTGGGGCGCAACCAAGTGCGGGAGGTCTGGAATGGGATGAGAACCATCACCGGACACGGGAAAGGGCGCAGCACTGTGGAGGGGAATATTGAACGAGCGAATGAACTTAACAGCTTTTTCAATCGGTTCAGCTCCCCCACCTCTCCCGGCTCCTCGTCCCAGGCCTCTCCTGGCCTACAGGCCTCTCCTGGCCCTACAGACCGCTCCACTGATGCTCCCTCCTCCTGTGCTTCCTCTCCTTCCACCCCTGCCACTTCTCCCGAGCCCACTCCAAGAACTGCGAAGCTCAACGGCCCCACCTCAACCACTGGACTTCCAACCTCGCCACAACCTCCTGCTCCCACCACGACCGAGACCATCATCACTGCAGACCTGGTGACGACAACGCTGAGGAGGCTCCGTCCCTACAAGGCGGCTGGACCAGATAAGGTCTCCCCAAGACTCCTCCGAGCCTGTGCTTCGGAACTAGGGGACCCCCTGCAACAATTGTTCAACCTCAGTCTGCGGCTGGGGAGAGTCCCGTCACTGTGGAAGACCTCCTGCATTGTCCCTGTACCCAAGAAAGGACGCCCTACTGAGCTCAACGACCACCGACCGGTCGCTCTTACCTCCCACGTAATGAAGACCCTAGAGCGACTGGTCCTGGAGCTCATGCGTCCACAGGTGCAGGGTGCTATGGACCCTCTCCAGTTTGCCTATCAGGCCAAGGTTGGGGTTGACGATGCTGTCATGTACCTCCTCCACCGCACACTCTCCTACCTGGACGCTGGGGGCTGTGCCGTCAGAGTGCTCTTCTTCGACTTTTCGAGTGCCTTCAACACCATCCAGCCCCAGCTCCTGCAGGATAAACTGACCTCCATGGCTGTGGACCCCTACCTCGTGAGCTGGATTACGGACTACCTAACGGACAGACCCCAGTACGTCCGTATGGGGGACTGCTTGTCTTCTATGGTGACCAGCAGCACGGGGGCGCCACAGGGGACCGTTCTATCCCCCATTCTCTTCACCCTCTACACATCAGACTTCAAGCACAACTCGGATACATGCCACATACAGAAGTACTCCGATGACACCGCGATAGTGGCGTGTATCCGGGAGGGTGATGAGGGGGGGTACAGGGCATTGGTGGCTGACTTCGTGGAGTGGTGCCAACAGAACCAGCTCCAGCTCAACGTCTCCAAGACAAAGGAGATGGTTCTGGATTTCCGGCGGGCACCTCCCTCTCCACAGCCGGTGATCATCAATGGCAGTGAGGTGGAGGTGGTAGAAAACTATAAGTACCTGGGACTGCAGCTAGACAGCAGACTGGACTGGTCACTCAACTCCAACTGTGTGTACAAGAAGGGGCAGAGCAGGATGTACTTCCTAAGGAGGCTGGCCTCCTTCAACATCTGTCCTAAGCTCCTTTTCATGTTCTATCAGTCCGTAGTCTCCAGTGTGCTGTCATACGCCATTGTGTGTTGGGGTGGGGGGGCCAGGAAAAGAGATATGGACCGTCTGAACAGACTCATCCGCAGAGCGGGCTCAGTGGTCGGGCTGAGCCTGGACTCTGTGGATATGCTTCTGGAGAGCAGGACTATGTCTAAAATTAAGGCCATAATGAACAACACCAGGCACCCCCTACACACCACCTTCTCCCAGCAGAGAAGCACCTTCAGCGGCAGACTGCTGTCACACAGCGCCTCCACAGAGAGGCTGAGGTCCTCCTTCGTGCCCCGTGCCATCAGGGGGTACAATGACTCTCTCAGGAGGAGCGGGGGGGAGGTGGCGAGGTCAGCACGGGGTTGAAAATGGATTTAATTTAATTTAAATTTAATTTTATACTGTTGTATATATATATATATATATATAATTTATTTATTTATTTTTATACTGTTTTTATATTTTAATTCAATTTTATACTGTTTAGATTTTATTTTATACTGTTTATATTTTAATACTGTAATATTTTTAAATTTTATACTGTTTATATTTTTAGTTATAGTTTAGTATATAAGTCCTGTTAGTGCTGCATGTGCCTGTCTGTTAGTGTAATGTATGTCTTGTGGTATGTCCTGTGATGTCAGTGTTTCCTTTTCTCCTGGTGTTTATCCAGTATTATTTGTTAAGTAATGCCTGAGCAGTGGATATATGCAATTTCCTCCGGGATTAATAAAGTATCTATCTATCTATCTATCTATCTATCTAATGAGAAAACCGTTTTCTTCAGGTCGAGAGGTGAACTTTAGAACAAATAAAAATGGAATCTAAATATTCTCTCCCTGCCGTCAAAGTTTACAGACTACAAATAGTGAATTTTAATTCATGTTAATTTTCAACCAGGACATCGATCTGTGATCTATTTGTACCCAAGTCGGTGTGTTTTTGCTAATTAGAGGTGAAAAAAAGAGATGGCAGAACAAGTCGTTAAAATGTGCTGCGAATAAAGTATTTTATGTCCCCTTGTCTTTTTTATCACGGCGTCAACAAGCTGATGACAGAGAAACCCCAGTTACAGGAATTTATGTACAAATACACACACACGCACACACGCACACACGCACACACACACACACACACACACACACACACACACACACACAAACACAGCACAAACACACACAAGCTATTTTTACACAGACACCACATTAGCACCGTAACCAAGGCTCATCACACAGTCTTTGTTTATTTACAGTAAACCAACTAATACTGGCTTTATGTTGCTCCAACATGTGACTCTAAACAGAACGCCAGCATTCTGTGAAAAAATAAGTGTAACATATATCATGGCAGCATCACCGTCTAGTGTCACACGGAAATATCATGGTAAAAATGATGATTTATCGTCCCTGCTACGGTGGATGATCGTCTCCTCTGATTGGAGGGTAAGGAGCTCCAGAACCTTGTGCTGTTTACTAGATTAGTTGATATTTTCACAAATTTTGTCTTTGATTTTGTTGCCAGCTGCTGCTGGTAGCTTGTTTCTTAGTTTCCAGATGTGGATCGCACACATGATGCTTCATCAAAACATCACATATCTGTCCTGTCTGATCGGTTTGATTAGACGTTGATGCAGGACTTAAACTATGAATGATCCCCAGAATACAGTTCCACCTTGAAGAGTTGTTGTTATTTAAGTGTGTATTATTTATACTGCTGGTTTACACAGACACATGCATGCACAGATGTTGTGACGCGTGCATGTAGATAAAATGCACAGATAAAAGCAACCAGTATGCATTTGATCTCCTGCAGGTGGATTCCTCAGAGCTTTATCCAACGTCTTCATCCATTTCACTTCATTCAGAAACGTCCGTATTGATCAGGTGAGTAACGTTCTTCTTTGTTCCGCTGAAATGTTTCTTTTCCAAAGGCAAAGCTCCAGACTTAACCTGATGTGTATTTCACAACGCAATATTTGTTCACGGTTTGGATTTTTATGGATGTTTTTCCCTGATTTTTTTATAGAACAATACGCAGTGATACAACAGCTGATTTCAGCATCCGCTTTATATTTATGGCCAGATTTTATCATAACACACGCCTGGACGTCTACAGTGGCAGCATGTAAGCACTGATCTATTCTCGGTCCTTTATAGTATACCTGTTTTGGACAGATAGGGAATTCCTCTATATTACCGTGGATACCACAAATTTACAGGTCAGCCGAGAAACATTTCTGACAAATAGAGTCATTGTGAGGAAGCATTTGATCAAATCTCTATTGTAAATGAATTCCTTTGGAGCACAGCATCAGTCATGACCGGCTTTAGAGATGAATTGTAATGATCATCATGCAAAGAACACTTGCAAGTGCGCAAATCCAAATACGTTGTCACATGAATACTAAAAGACATGTTCACACACACTAAAAATGTCCCGAAAAAGCCAGGCTGTGCAGGGCTGCACAGACTCTGTGTGAATATGCATTGTGTGTGTGAACATGATGTTCAAGGTCGTCCGACAGTGCTGCTAGTACTTTGTTCTTTAGCAGCGGCACACAGCAGACACTCTGGCCTTTATTAGACTGATTAGCTAGCAGTACACAGACATGCTGCTAACATAGATATCACTCAATGCTGATGGGCAGAGTTAGACAGGTAAGGGCAGAGCAGTCTCCAGACAGACACACGTGAAGACAGGTGGAGCGTAACAGAGACAGGGAGATAGGAAGGTGTGTTCAGTTACGCACACACAGACTGATGGATAAGCAGGCGGGCAAGTCGGTAGACCCTGAACCCCACAAAATTTTCTTCAGGGTTAATTCACCCAAAATTACGTAAATCAATAAGGAAACAGGTCAAGTTTCCAGGAATAAACCAGGGGTAGTTTAGTCCTGAGTCACTATGAGTTGTCCACACCTCCTCAGTGGACCAAAACAAGCTTAAATTTGTAACATGCATGTTGATAGGGTTGGGGCTGGGGTTACTTAGCTTTAGAAAACAATCAAACACGAAAAATCAATCAGAATCTTCACTTTCTGGCACCAACGTGATGCTGATAGTCCACAGAACCTCATGCTATTATATGAAAAATCTTTGGCTACATCAGCTCTGCAGTGTTCTTCAAGTCAAATGTTAACTATCACATTAAATTCCAAATTTCAATCTGAAATAAATTACAAAAAAAAAACTTTCATGGCTCAAGGCAATTTTCAAAGGTTGGGGAAAGGGACAGAAAACAAGAATAAAAACTAGCACTATTGTGGAGTATTTGGATACAAGGTCCTTTTTTAAATCACTTAAGTACTTAGTAATATAAAACGTTCTGCCTTTAAAACTCATTTTGACTGGAGGCCAAGGCTCCTGGTAGCACATGAATGCAGCGATGAATTAAATGCTTGCTTCAATCATTACATTTACGCTGATTAGAAAACCACATATGACTATTACCTGTATAGCAAGAGCTCGTGTTACCACAGCTCTTAGGTACTGCATGGGCTCCTCCGGTCCTTCCCATTTATTTTGCCACGTTAAAGGGCACTGCAGTTGTGGGGAAAAAAGGCAGAAAATGGAAGTTACTTTAGAGGCATAAAAAAAAAAAAATCAAACAAGTGTCATTATTCTTCAGGAGAAATAAGCTATAAATAATAGCGAGCCAAAAAATTCCACAAGATATGCCTGGAACAACAAAACTGTCCCAAACACACATCCCAACTATTACTTAGGACCTCGTACTCTCAGTGGTTTTGCCAAAGATGAAATCTGATACTGAAAACAACATATGGCTGTTTTTCTGTTTTCCAAAGAAGTAATGATGTAGAAGTTTTGGTGACGACTGGTGGAAGAAGATCCAGAAAACGTGGGTTGGCAAGAAGAAAGACAAGACTCCTTCCAGATGCTAAGTAGTTTTAAATGTCAATAACCTTAAACTGTTATGTTAAGTTTTCAAATCCCGAGAGAGTTTATTATGGAAGCCACTGGCAAATACAATACGTATGTGTGGGCGGTGAAAGAAAGTTTCCCTTAGGAGACAACTGTTAATTGGAAGCTGGACACTAAAACTATGGTGCTATTTGTACTTAGAAGTCAAAATGGAACTTGATGCGCATTTGAGCAGCTGTTAGTGACAAATATATATATATTTTTTTTACAAACATTTGTGAATATTTTATGATCTATGTCGATGATGAAAGAAAAGAAATACGGCTTCAGAGCTTAATACAAATCATAGTTTTGATTAAATCCTATTTCTTTTCCTTTTTGTGACAAGTAGTGACATATCAAATAAAAATATAAAAAGCTAACAAAAACTCCCAATAAAAATGTTTATACGATTCATTTTTATCCATTGCTAATAACGACACATACTTCTTCATGTGGAATTCATGTTACTGTGTAGTAGGTTGCCAGGGCATTAAATTGGAGCAATTTCAGTCTCAAGGTAATTCACTGAACATTTTGCCTTTTGTCGGTTTACTTTGAACAGAACATTCCTTTTATCCCTTACAAGCCTGTTTGTTTAAAAGTGACCACAATGACAAGATTGCATATGAATTTATCATAACTCGTGCCCATTTACTCAATGATCATAGAGATTGTTTAATCAATCAAAATATCGTCTCTACATCTGTCCTCATGGCTTGGTATTAATGATATCTGCACTGATCAAAGACGCTGGTGATGTGTATTTCTGTTTTTCAGTGCTGCTCTCTACTCTCCTCTGATGCTTGGAAAGTTTTTAAGTATCTAATTATTTCTTACTGCACAAATGAGGAGAAGAGCAATGGAGTTAATGGAGCCAGAGTTGTGTCTGAGATACTTTTACAAATTTAACCATGATCCACTTTCCAAAAACATAAATAAATGGATATGATTGCTTTGAAGTGGTCCTTTAACTGGTGCGCTCAGCAGCCGAAGATGTAGTTAGGGAGCTTTCGTATATTCGTCTGGCTATGTTTCTCTTTCAAAAAATAAATAAATAATAATAAAAAGGATTTATCTAGCATTGAAAGAAGTATTCATTGCACATGCACTAATGCACTCTCTAATGTGTTCTATTAGAAAGAGTTTTTTGACACATTTGGAGTTGTGGAGAATATTTTCTGCTGCACAACTCTGGGTGGCTTGAAACAGGTCCGTCCCAATAATTTGGGGCATCATCTGAATTTAAAAATGAGGCTGTGATAAAACTCTACAAAGCTACACTGCCCTACAAAACTCATAAAAAAACCCCATCTGTTTGATTATCAAACATCTTATTAAAATGCACCCTTACTATTATGCACACCACAAACAGAGAATGCCTTGTGAGCTCTAGAACAAATTCTAGAAGTGATCGCCGAGGTAAATTAGCTGAGCTTGCTACTTCAGTGGAAAGGAGTGAATAATTCACACTTTATAACACAGGAATCACGATTTAATCATTTTAATATTCTGAGTTGTTTTTGTGCATGTAGGAGGTTTATGATCTGTGGAATGTCATACCATGAGTATAAAAAAAGAGAAATTATGGCATTAGAGAGAGTCCTTGGTTTACTGTGACCCTGGGTACAGATCTAACAGACTAAGCAAACAAATGACTGGACATGTCTTTGATATTATGAAATTGAAATTATGATAATTTACAATTTAAAATATATAATAATTCAACTGCTGGAGGTACAACATTTTAATTGGTACCTAATATTTTTTTTTCTTATTGACTTGAGTCAAGTGGAGGAATATATGAAAAAAAGAAAGAGGAAAAAAAATGACTGGAGAGAAAAATTGAAGAGCTTGGTTCAGAGAGAGATGGCAATGAGATTAAAGAGCCACTGATTAAAATAAAAACAGTTGAAAAGCAGTGAGAAATGAATTATGGTTGAGGCGTCTCCCTCTCAGGAAATTACACACAGACTAACACAGTAAAAGGTTGATCGTGCAGCTTCGCCTCCAACTCATCACATCCACTTTGACCCACAGGAAGTGAAACGCCGTGTGTGTTAAACATGTACAGGTCAGCTCTGTGGACTCTACATGTGTCCGTCCCTGTGGACAAAATTTCCCCGTGTGGGAACCAATCAAAAGAAAACATTTACTTCCCTCTCTAAGTCAAAGAGATAAGACTTATTGTATATTTTATGATGAGATAAATCAAAGTTCCATCCAATGTGCTGAGCTGTCAGGGGAGAAAATATGCTGAATGTCAAAAAATTTAAAACCTACGGGAAAACAGACAGTTATAAGACACAAGTGTGTTTGATGCTGGAGGCACGAGACTTTTAGTACTTAATGTGTATTCATTTTTATCCTTTGGTTATCTGAGTGAGGAAAAGACATCTTTCTTTCTTTTCCTGTCTTTCTTTTGTTTTTTCTGTCATCCTTACCTCTTGATTGAGGAGGGCAGTGGCCAGCCTTTGGACCTCAGGAGTTAACAGCTGGGCTCCTCTGGTGACCTTGCTTAATGCGGACAGGGATTGGTGGAGACTCTGTGGCAACACTTACAGGTTAGCATTTATGCTACGTCTCTTAAAGAGTATCAGCACCTTACAGAACCTGTGATTGGCTGATGGAGCAAACTGTTTAATTTTTGTAGTTTCATGTAGTTGCTTTCAACAAAACTTGCAAATTAAAGTAACAGGAAGTAGAAGTACAACAAATATTTTAAATGAATAATAATGCAATACAGTTTCATCAACTATATCTAAAATGATATAAACAAATATTTGCTGTTTTTCTCTGCATATCTGACACACCTGGACCAGACGGATGGCATTGAACTGCTCCAGAGTGATGAATGACAGAACCGGTGACCCCTGACCTTCTGTAGGTGGGGACACGTTCTGGTGGATCAGCTTAGAACCCTGACAGTCGACAGACAAGAACGTTAGCATGGAGGCAGCAGATATAATTGGACAAGTGTCGTATTAATTGGCTTTGAGCTGTGGATATTTGCAAAATTTACTCAAATGAACTTTGTTTGTAAGACATCACAAGATCAGTTTGTTTGATCTGGCTTCAATACAATAGCAGACATCATTATTTTGGATAAGATGCATTATGCATTTTATAGCTGCCACTGTGCATCAGCGTGCTTTTACTTTTGTTTGAAATCATTTCTGCAATTCTTACTGTATACTCTTTCTACTCTGTGATCGCTGCGGGATTCCTTTGCACAACATACATGAACTAAAATAGTTTATTTTTCTTTTCTATTCTGCAAACAGGGAGTCCATTCCACTTGTCAGCAGAAGGATTGTGTGCTATCTGTACAAAAAAAGATACACCAAGATTGAAATTGCTATGTGTTTGTGTGCATATTACTGCCTATTAACACAGTTCCTGCATCTCTCCAACAAAAGGCAGAGTTACGAATAGAGGTAGAGAGGGATGGTGAGACTGCAGGATAGGGGAGAGGAGAAAAATGAAGAGTGAGATATAAATGAGACAATAACAAACAATTGCCTTCGTTCACAAGTACCATAACAGCCAACAACGGCATATGCTGCCTCTTTCCTCTGGACCTGATCCAGAGTATAGAAAGATTTGATGAAATAAATACATTCATTCCTTACACAGGAATACAGACACACTGTCATGAAAGCAGGCAAATTAAAAGCTGTACTTAAACACACATAAGATGAACACCAAGCTACCAATCAAACTGTGCTGGTGAAAGGGTAAAGATGTGCATTCAGCGAACACAAATCCACTGATGGTCAACCCCAAGAGGTTAGCTGATGACAGAAGGGTCCGTTAATTGAAAGCAGTCGGAGGTAGATTGTAATCTGTGGGTAACTGGATAGTGATACACTGGCATTGTTTAAGACCGCCACTTTATTAGAGAGAGAGGAATAAGGGGTAGAAAGAGAAGGAGGCATCAGTGCAAATGAGAGAAAGACAGAGTGTGTGGCTTACAGCGTGAGAGTGAATAAAACAGAGACAGAACACAGCGGCTGAATTATTCAAAACAGATGTAGATGTCCTTTTGATTTGGAAAGGTGCCAGTCTCCAAGCAACTGCACACAGGAGTCCCGCTCGACTCGGCAAGCCGGGGGGGGGGGCTATCATCCTCATTGTTCAATAAGACCCTACTTATTCACAATGAACGTTCACGTTTTTCATTTAGACTAGTTAGTGCTTAATGGAGAATGTGAAAGCATGATTGTGCATACAAATAAAGACCCATTTAGAATGACTGATTAGCATATACTTCGCGGGGCATGTTAGTTTTATTACATAATAGTCAAGTTATCGAGATGAAATCAAGATGAAATTTGTAGGGCCGGCTTTTCAGTTTAGCGAGTAGATCAAACGGTGACATAAAAGATGCAAGGTGATCAGTTGTGGAAATGGAAAAAGAAGAACAGAAAACATAAATTGAACCGACCTGGTTGAGTTTTTTCCACAAGAGGAAGATGGGAGCGAGACCTTTTGACCAGAGCTCTCTGTCAAACTTTGAACCTGTCGCGACAGAGCGGCTCAAGACACGCAGCTGAGAAATCACCTGAGAGCGAAATACACAGACAAACAGATTAATGACATTTAGATATATTGTAAAAATAACAGTGCCAACAGAGGCACCTTTTTCTGACTTACACGTTTGTTTACGAGGGAAACCCTGCAGCAGGCTTTGAAAAGGTTGCCTAAAAATAAATGGCACAGGTTTTTTGAAACCTCCTCATAATAAACAGACATAAAAAGTGTGACTGATGATAAAATCCCTTGCAAACAGCTCTTTGTGGATTATTTTTTCACCAATAATGTGTAAAATAAGAATAGAGTAAATATGCGAGCATTCAATGCTGAGTTAAAGAAGTACATGATTAGAATGCTATTGATCACTCTGGTGACGAAACTCTCAAGTGACATTGACACTGTTTCATGTCCTAAAATACTAGAGGAATACATTCCAACAACACACATCAGCTAACAGGTTCTTAAATGCTTAATCAAGCAGGATTAGATACAAGCATAGAGTCCTGAACAGTGCTTTTATCTCAAGTCAGCATGTGTGTGTATGTGTGTGTGTGTGTGTGTGTGTGTGTGTGTGTGTGTGTGTGTGTGTGTGTGTGTGTGTGTGTGTGTGTGTGTGTGTGTGTGTGTGTGTGTGTGTTTTTATGCAGTTGTGTGATTTTCAACATATCTGTGTGTTGTGGGGAGGCAAAGTGTCTGATAAATGGCTTTCATTTGGGCCAGGAGAACTCTTTACCAACACCTGTTTTATCTTCTCTGCTCAGAAGGGACGACTGTGTGTGTGTGTGTGTGTGTGTGTGTGTGTGTGTGTGTGTGTGTGTGTGTGTGTGTGTGTGTGTGTGTGTGTGTGTGTGTGTGTGTGTGTGTGTGTGTGTGTGTGTGTGTGTGTGTGTCTGTGTGTTTGTGTGTGTGTGAATGACGGCGAGAGAGACAGAGGGAGAGAGAGAGGATGAAAAAAAAACAGATAGCTAATCTAGAATTTCACCCAACAGAAGAATTGAGAGTGGCTGAGGATGGAGATTTGAAACATACTGGGGTTCAAATATATACGAATTTAAATATATGAAGCCTCATTCTTATCTTAACCACTAACGACAATGCAGCAACTGCATTTAACATCCTAACCAATGGACAGAAAAACACACTGCACAACGTCATTGTGTGAGGAGTTTTGTTTTGATTGCAAAGGGTGCCGACATGTTTAGTAAAAGCACAATTCAGGACTGCATCTCATCTGAACTGATGGTTATAGTGAAGAAGACGTTGAATGAAGACAAATAAATTCACAACATGGATTCTGTTATTAACACACGAAACAGTGACATCACTGAATATGGTTGAATGCCAAACCAAGAGGACTGGCAAGGTGCACGTGAGGTTGTGTTTGTGTGATTGTGTGTGTGTGTGTGTGTGTGTGTGTGTGTGTGTGAGAGAGAGAGAGACAGAGAGAGAGAGACAGAGAGAGAGAGACAGTACCAGTGACAAATGGCAGAAGGAAGAGAGACAGTCACGAGTGGGTATAGGTGGAGAGAGGCATATTGGGAATTGGTTGATTCTGGGGTCACCAGACCCCAACAGGACTGTATACACAAATTGTAACGGTTTAGTGTGGCTAAAGTATGTGGAGTTTGCTGGGGTTAGTTTCACACAGTAAGACATAACTACTGCAAAATCATCTATTCATCCGGTTACTCCTTTTTATTTTTGCTTTTATGTAATTGACATAAAAATGAAATAGTTTGATATTGCCGTTCAAAAAGGATAAAGGAATAAGAGGCTGCTTCTTGAACTCTTTTTTTTACTTTGGGTCACAGGTTAAACATACAGTCTTTCAGTTTTCATGGGCGTGACTCAGTGTCGTATTCCAGGAATTGCATAGCTGCTAAATTTGTAAAGATGCTAAAGTGAATGTTTTGTTGTGATATCCAGCCTTCTGGTCAAGATATAACTAACTGATTATCAATTCCATGTTTGTAGACTGTTGTTCAAGCTGTATTATGGCTGCAGAGTAAAAAGCCACTTACACCCATGAGGTATGGCAACACTTCACACAGGCAACATGACCTTCACTTTGATAAAATCCGACGCAATATGCACTGTGATGGATTACCCAGGTAACCCCAGTTCCATGTCTCTGCAAGGTGAATTTTATTTTGCAGTGAAATAAATGGAAATGGATGGCTGCCTGGTATAAAGGTTTAACCTTAAATTGAAGTCCTGACCATGAAATAAACTGCTTTCATGTCTCCTGAAGGAAGGTGATGCCCTGCACCGGAACTGAGGTTGCTGGCTTGTCTGAAGGATAAGCATTCAAACATGTATTAACTCAAACGCTCTGGTGCACATAAGACTATAGATTGTAAAAAAAAAAAGAAGTAACTACATGTCATAAACTGTTACTGCACAGGTTTCACCTACAAGCTGGTTGAGTAATCACCTGTGTAATGTGAACAGTAATTAGGAGATAAATAGCCTTCCTGCACAAGGAGTGCAGTGACCTTGCAAAAACATGGCTGCCAAAGTGAAAAATTGACTTCCTTCTGGCAGCGACTGCTTGCTTGTTCATTTTGTTTTAATTTCTAGAAATCAGAGGAAGTCTGTATGTTCACGCATACCCTACAGTTCTATTGTAGATATCTTCTTTGAAATGTCTGGTTGCTTTTATTTTCATGCTTTCATGCATTAGCTAATTATTTAGCTAATTATTATTTATTATTATAATTATAATTAGTATCTATTATTTTTGCAAACAAGGCATGGTGACCAAGTAAAATATATTCTGATTGGTTCTGATCACCTTTTTCATGATATGCACTGAGCAAATCTGATACACACAATGAGCATGAGTATCTGCCTGTGTGTGAGCCGGCATGCGTGTTAATATTAGTGCTTCGGTGAGCATGAACATTAAATAATGTGTTTATGTGCTTTTCCTGCGTGTGTGTGTGTGTGTGTGTATATATATCGGGATCAAGAGTGCGCACAGCTCCACACTGTGAGCGTTTTAGTGTTTGTACATCAGTGAGGGTGTGTTGGAAGCTGTGGTGGTGGTTATGTTTATTTGAGGGGGAAAAGCAGGTGGCTGTGTTGGTGGCTGCACCTGGGAGCTGATGATTCTCTGAGAGGATCGCTCTATGTTGGCAGGCAGACCAAAGAAGGCAGGTCTGTCATCCTCTGGGAGATTCTCTATTATGTTTCTGTAGTCCTGTAAAGAAACACAGACACATATGGATCACAGAGAAAAGTTGAAGACACAGAGAATGTCAGCATGTTACCCTTTTTTTTATTTATACTGGGGATCTGAAATACATGGAATTTTGTTTTTACCAAAATGCTGCCAAACTGAAAAAAGTAAAAACTTCTAGCATGCCTATTAGTGTGCAATGTGGGAGTATAAGATAAACTAACAGGGCACTCAGAGAGAGCGTATCTCTGCCAAGGCCAATAGTCCATTCTTCTACTACATGTAGATCAGCAAGTGCAACTAAATGTGTGGGTACATTTCCAGAAAGTATTGAAATTATGTCAACAGAAGGCTGTGAATAAGTGAAGCATCAATATCATCTTGATATCTGCAAAGGCCCACCATGTGCTTCATTTTCTGTGTTTATTATACTATTATTATCAAAAAGGGGAAATATTGTAATATCCCTGAAATATCACAATCCTGTTGGAGGTAAAAACACAGCACCGTCCTGAATCACATGTTCATAAACAGATTAATAGAGATTTTCTAAAATCAATTTGGAACTCTCACTTACATCCAAGTAGATATTTCCATATTGACTTCATTTGTGTAGGAAATGGTCTCTTCAAGGCTCTGCAGTGTATTAACTTATTCAAACCAACATACATCTAATCAATAGTGTGGACTTACACATCCATTTATCTTTGTGAATACTACGCTACGTCAACAGAATGCACGGCAATTATAAATGGACATCAATTGAATAAATTTAAGGTTAACTAATTGGATGAATTTACATTGGCAACTCTATACATGAAATTAGAATAAAGCTGACACACCTTATATGTACGAAACTTCATCACTGACCAAGACAGTAGCTGTAAATCTATTCCGTAAAAATGCTGGGAGCATTAATCAAGTTTATGCTTCTCTGCTAATACAACTTGATCATTTCAGAAAGTTAAAGAAGACAACAAAAACACTTAAGAAAAAAAATAAAACATGCAACTGGCTATTTTCTTCACTGTGGCAAAAACTACTTCTTGAATATCTCAAAGAGCATTGCATAGAGTACCTATGGCTGCAACTGCTCAGTAAAATCCATTATTTGCCAACTGTGTGTTACACAACCACGATGCCCTGACAACTTACCAATATGGAGCAAGAGTTCGGTAGGTTGATCTGAGGTGGAAAGAAACGTGTTCCGCCTCTGTTCATTCTCTGGCCACCTGACAGGGAGGGTGACAGGAGCTGTGAGGAGAAGAATTGCTCCAGGTAGGAGCGCAAGATGCGAAGGTCAGAGGGGTTGTCGATACGTCCGCCGTAGATGGCGCTCTCCAAAAGACCATGGACAAACTCCCACTGGAAAGCTTTGCGACCTTGAGGAGGTGGAAACGTAGACACAATGAATGTAATGAGTGCACGGAGAACAAAAGGAAACTACAGCAACGTGCACATAAAAGAGGGGTGGGGGGACCTCACACCGCCTTGGAATGCAAATACTGAGTTGTCCAGGTCATGCTTTAACAGGAGTAGTGTTAATTAAAGAGGTAATTGATTGAAGAACACACATATTCGATCCCTCATTACCATATGACCTGCAGTCTCCACTTTGCTATAACATTGCTACAAGGCCCCCTACCTTCAAAAAGCCTGTCGATGATCTCAAAGCTAGCACGGAGGTCCGACAGAGAGAACTCGTAGAACTTAGTCCAACCCTGCATAAAAAAAAACAAAACAGAGGATGTTCATTTTACTATAAAACCCTTCCTGACTACAGTTGCAGTTGACTACAGTAACTGTTGTTGCTCTGGTCGTGTTTGTTTTCTCCTTGATGTTGATCTACGAGCTAAAGGTGGCACTGGCTAATCTTACAGAAATTAATGCAAAATATTTGTAACAATAAAAAATCCAAAACTTTTATAGTACAGCGATCTTATAGAAAATGGTTTCAGTTTTGGCCAGCATGTTATCGTCTTCCATGATGAGTCCACTTGATTCGACTCGATCATCTTGTAAAGCAAAGTAGTACGAGAAGTTTTGAAACACATTTGTGTGTATGTTTTTATTTCTTTACTTGCTTTTTTTTATTATTCATTTATTTATTTATAGAGGGGCAGCACAAAAACATCATAGCAGCTGAGTCTTGTTGTTTGTGACCCAGAGAGAAGCAGGTAGTGCAGGAAGTCCTGCAACAATCAACATGTTTTACATAATGTTCCAACATTTCAGCAGTTCAGTAGTTTTTCGCTGCCTTACAAAACAAAGCCACACACTCTGGTTTTATTCACCTCCAAGGTCATCCTGGTGTTCTATAAGTCTCAGAAGAGTTAGAGCAGTCATTTTATGACTACCTGAGCATCACCCACCTATGCTGTCGGGAAAGCATGTCTTTTTCTCTTTTTTTTCTCCATTTGCCACTTTTTTTCCACTTCTAGCATCTATCTATCTTTGCAAATAATGTCACACTAAAAAGGATGGAAAGAATAAATTGGAGAGCTGGGATGAAGCCAGACTGAAGGAGCTGTGATTTCTTCAGTAATCGGGTGATCGTGTTTTTGGATGATGAATAACATTACAATCTCAAATGAAGACACTTGCACAGTAAGGAGGGAAATAAAAGTACTAAATAGAGAAAAAAAAAGATATTTTAAGGAAGGATTTGCTGTTTGACAAAAGTTGAACTACAAAAGCATCTTTTTCGCTCCGCTTCTCCTGAGAGTTTGGGTATCCTGTGTGTCAATCGCACATCGGCATGGCAACTAGAGAAAGAGACACTCTCCTTTTAAAACTGCAGACATGTAATATTTACTGAGACAGACCTCTCATTGGATAACTTGTGAGTAGGATGTTGAAATTACAGAATTGGTATGATGGAAAGGATGCTTCATCAGCGTGAACGTAGCACATTTTTATTAATTTAAATTAATGGAAATCTAACAAATAAAATTGTGTTGACAGGAAAAATGCTGATTATAACATCCACATATCAGCCAGAATGGTAATCAGTCCACCCTAAATCCCTATGGCCTCATAACAACTCTTCAGCATCACTTCCCTCAATGTTTTTCGATCTGCTATCCATTTTATGCTGATTCTTCCCTGCCGTGGGGTTCAACTAAGGAAATAAATAGCCTGTTTTTCTCTATAGGGATGCAAATTACGCCATTTTTTACACCCTCTATTGTGTTATGTGGACATGATTTATAGGCAGAGTTGAGGTTCAAATGAGGAAAAATCGTGTTCCCAGCTCTAATCATTTTGAGTTGTATGTGGCGCATAAAACAAAAGAAAAAAAAAATCACTTAATGTTGTTTAGAGCTGCGGTGAGGCTGGAATGAATTCCATGTTTGGTTGACATTTACAATATGTCACCTTTAAGGTCAGGTCATGTCAGATACGCCATCATCCCTGGCGGGTAAGTGTGTTGGTGTAATTTCATAAATGTGATTATTTAATAAAAAAAAATTAAAAAGATAATGAGATAGAAGACACAACATGAATGTGTTCCCATTGTGCTGCGTTGAGATTAGTTGATTATTCTTGATGTACAGCGGAACTGTTTTTAATGAGTTTGCAGAACTACAGCTTACTTTCCTGACATGAAATAGAGGAACTGTGACCACTCAGGTCTGTGTGGAGGTGTTCGTGTATTTTACCTGTGGTATGTAGTTGCGTCTCTCTTGGCAGACAGCGTGGAACCAAGCCAAACAAAACAAAGACTGCGCTCTGGCCAGGATGCCTCCTGCACACAAATGATCAACACATCACGAGAAATATTACAACAATAATTAATCATTTATCAGAATCTGCCTTGTATAAACCCTAAAAGCAGCTGTTTTTATTATTCATTAAACAATATACATAACAGAGGGGAAGAGAGGAGAGAAATAGAAAGGCAACCTTTACTGATCTGCTCTGGGCTCCATGACTCGTACGTTCTCAGCAGATTCTTCTTCAATCCAGGAGGAGCCTGGAGATTGGGGTATAAATAATGGACAGACGGACAGAGGAGGCAAGACGTAGAAAAAGGAAGAGAGAAGAAGTTATTTTATTATGATGTAATCTTCTGCAACAGTCAAACATTTACAATAGTTCAAATTGTTAGGTCACAACACATGGTAATTTATCAGGATTAGGACCACAACCCCTGACAAGGTTGTTTTATAAAAACAGCCATCGCACTGTCTTCTGCATATAAATGCTTCATTCTTATATTAGATTGTGCTCTAGTCTGTTAGGCTTTCTGCATAAGTCAGCACATATCGTATCTCTGAATATTTCAATGTACATTTAATTCTTCTGGAAATAATATGCTCTTGTTACAAGAAAAAAAAATCAGCAGACACATTATCAGCTTGACTGAACATTTGGTATCTTCATCCGGAGGTTTTGACAGCAGGGCATAGACAGTAATGAATATACTTTAGTTGTAAAAACAGTAAAATCCTCACATATGTCACAAATTCAGTAGATTAAACATATATGTGTCAGAAGAGACACATTCTAAGCATACACTCAAAACGAGAGAAGCTTTTTACGCAGCATGCTTGACTACTGAAGCAACGAACCCCTTGAGCAGGACTGCCATCAAAAACACACTGAGCACTAAAGCGTGCATTACTAACACATGAGCTGCATCACTATGCTGCTCCTTACTGATGTACAGAGTGTGAGGCTCCATTTGAATGGAGTCATTATATAAGGGAATAGAACATGCATGGTTCTAAATTCACAACACTTCAGCTACAGAGTCCCGATGCACACTACGCTCTCGTGAGTGGAACTTAACCTACTAACTTAAAAAGTTTTGCAGAATGAATTAGACATCATGAGACTACAATAACGTCTAGAGCAGGGGTCTGGAACTTTTTTGGCTGAGAAAGCCACATATTTTTAAATGTAACTCAGTGAGAGCCATACAATATGTTTAAAACTAAATACATATAAATGAATGCATTTTATGGTATACCAACACTTTTAAAGTACAATAAATCTCTGATGGTTCTTTTAATAACATTATTATGCTGTTGCTAATCAATAATGAATATTTTTTATCATTAATGTGACTTCAGTTTTTGCTGATGGGTTTGTGGTCTGACTGTTTCATAGATGTAATTTTATCATTACATATTAGACACACTGCAGAACCTGCTGTCTCCACAAAGGCAAATTCCTCCGTCTAGATTCCCTGCCTCTGCTCTAGAGTATTATGGTGGTATTGTATGCATAGCTGTTTGTGTGTGGTGATTAATGTGGGTGTGTGGGTACCTCATACGTGATCTTGAGGCTGGACTGCAGCAATATGGGAGGAAATCTGGGGTGAACTTCTGCTGTCAGCCAGAGACGGAAACCTGCTTTGGGGTGAAGCACATTCAACTCCTGAGGAAGAATGACAACACGTATTTTAGATGACACACGACACACAAACACAAGGAAAGATTGTCACAGGAAAATGGAGCAAGAGGATGAGGATATGCTGCATTTCGAAATCAAAGAGATGCTAGTTTTTTAGAGGATTTGAGCGAACAAACTTCACAAGGTTGGTCTTCTGCATTGGTACCCTGTGTGCTTTGGAAAGAAAAGTAAATTCACAATAGTAATGGAACACTAAGCATTAGAGTGTTTATCTAATGAAGACATGTATGTTTTATGTGTGCAATTATTTATGATTGTTTGTTATTGGGCCATGTCTCTTTCTCTCACTGCTCTTTACTCATCTGTTCTTTCCACTTTCTCCATCACTATCTCATCCTCTTACTTTCCATCTTTCTCTCTCATTTCTCTTGTTTTATTCCTCCCACCACTCTTTCCATGAACGCTTGTGATTAAAAATAGCAAGTTGGAACCTCAGGATCATATGTCATCTGCTTATATATTCGCACATGAACACACACACACATGCACAGACACGATAAAAGTCATTGACTTGAAATCACATTTGTGCATCATTTGGAATGCATTTGACTCTCGTGGAAGTAAACATCATCACAGAAAATCAAAGAACATAGAAACTGACATTTGTCAAAGCTTCTGTCGTGTGTGTTTGTATGTTTGTGAGTGTGTGTGCTGATGTGTGTTCAACCACTTTGTTGAATCATAGGGTTAGAAAAAAATCCAAGTCAAGAAAAGACAATAAGTATAAATGTGGTAACCATAGTGTGACTGATTTTGTGATGAGTGGTATCACATTTACTAGATGACGATTTCATCTCCTACCCCTGCTACAATGTCTTGAGCGGTGAGTTGAACAGAAAGGGGCACTCGAAAATGAGGGGCGGGGTTATACAGAGGAATTGGGATTGGATCTTCATCTACACAGCTGTTATTTGTTATTTGTTACCCATTCTTTTTAAAGAAGAATAAGAATCTTACCATAGTGTAGCTCCTGATACAATCCTATCAGAATGCTTTCTCCAGAGATACTGCCTTAAGAGATGCGTTTGTGAAAGGTGTGATTTACAGTGACTCATTTATTCGTGGGAGTAAAACAAGTCAAATATATCTATCTTCTCTCATATGACTCCATATGATTGGCAGGGTGGCAGGCACTCAGACTGAAAGATAGATCCATAAGTAGAGCTGGAGTGGATGATGTGAAAAATGAGACAGAAAACAGCGCAAGTGGAAGAATATGAGCCGACAGGAATGCGAAGACATCTGCACTGCCAGCTTCAATTAGGAATACATGCCGCTCTCCTTCTCTACCCCTCTCCCGACCTTTGTCCCAGCTGTGACTGACCAACTGGTTTAGTGAAGTATCAAAGGACTGGAGAGACAGATGGCAAAGAAGAAGCTGGAAAAGTTAGATGTTGTGTTAACAAATTCAGTAACACAGTGGAAACAGGCGAGAAAACGGACATGCTCTGCAACGATTTCCACCTGCCTGTCGAGATTCGGTTTGTCATTCTTTATTTTCCTTACATTTCTACATTCACTGTTTTCATTTTTTAATTATTTTCCCCATCTCTGCTATTCCTCTTGTTGCATCAGGTTTTCATTTCAAGCTCAACTGCTGCTGTTGCTGCTTGCTGTGTAAAGAATAAGAAAAGGAAAGTGGAAGAGGGGTAGGTAGGAAAAAGTGGAAGCTGGTGGGGAGATGCTGAGAATGTGGAGGGAGGAGAGGTGAGTGGAGAAGAAGAAATGAGTTGTAATAATCTCTGGTTAAAGTGACACTGTGAGTGCAGACGACTCTATACAGGAGGATCTCTGGCTAACCCCGGGGGGGGCACAGACTCTCCCTCAAACGCACAGGTGAGCGCTCCAACACACAAACCAATCAGTGCAAACAGCTGTGCCTCCCGGTGAGATATGACCTACGACAATAAAGCAGCGATGAAGACCTCACCGACACAAACAGCAGGAGTTAATAATAGGAAGTGGGGGGCCACATTAACCCACTCAGCATTTATGTAGCAAGAACCAAAATTTCAGCACAACAGAAAGTGATCGAGATCTTGGACGATGTTGACTTGTGTTATTCTGACTGCATATCGACTAGTATGAGACAGGTTGAGAGGAAATGGGAATAATGAGGCAAATACTAAAAGGTGATTTTAGATATGGAAATTTCTCCAGCATTCAGAATTTGTTGTCTTGTTGTTGTGTTAGGGTAAATGCAGTGATTTAATGTCAAGGACGAATAGAAAATTAGGTTTAAACATGAAAACTACTCACCTTTTATTTATAAAAGTTCAGTTCCGAGTGTGTTCTGGTTCCACTGACATTTAAAAAAAAAAACTTTTATTTCATAGAATTAGCTTCCAGCATCTATTCAGTTGGTCATATGTCACGGAACCAAGCCTTATCCCAAACTTGGTATAAAAGTCATATTATGCATTTATCATAATTCTTCACATCTTGTTAAAATCATAATGCTGGATCATTGCATCATGTATCAAATATAAAATCTTTGAAAAATCTATACACCCCTATCCAAATATACAGTCACTGCATGGAAAGAGTCAATTTGACTCTTCAACAAAAATCCTTGTTAGGTTTCAATAATTGCATTACCGTTACAGCATAAAATCAGATACAGTCTCTATCAACCAAATAACACTCATCCATACACCAGGTACCTACTTTTTCTAGGAGGGGCAACCAAGTAGTGACAAGATGAAGATTTTTTAGGCAAAGCCAGTCTCCGTTTCTGGAGCATTCTCTGAGCATAGCTAAGGCCACATCAGCCTGTCCCTGACCCATAGAGATCTAGACAGACAAAGAGAAAGGATGCTATCAGAAGATGAAACATTTTTCCAATGTATCAAAAGATAGAAGCAGATAATATGAATAAAAATTTACATTGATGTGTCTAAAAAGTGAGAGAAATTATGAAATACTTGCCAAGTGAGATTAGTTTCCACAAGGAGATCAGTAACTCATAACTACTTTGTTTTACCTATATAATCAGTGATAAAACATACAGATTTTGTGTTTGTAGCTACGGTTTTGATGGAATAGTGTGTTCATTTTTTATGAATTTAATTTCATGTAGGTGTAAATGTTAAACTGTGTATTTTCTACGAACTCCCTGTATAAAATAATCAGTGGCTATATTGTGAAATATAAATCACATCCATAAAGTGTCGCTGACCAGGTTGCAGTCACTTAAAACAGCATGGAGGCAGAAGCTAATATACAGTAAGTATATCATGCTTTGAAAACACAAACAATAGAGTTCCTTCGAGTGATTTATTAGTAATTACAAAAAATTAAATGCAATAAAGCATCGCTCTTTAATATTTACATTAACCACAGGTGCATGAGAGCTTCTCGATGTTATGTTGCACTTGCTTATATGGTATGCTTTTGACCATTTAATCGTTCTATCCTCTACCTCATGATAGTTGTCCCTGCCCACGGTTTCAGCTGCTAGTTCTGCGAGTTCCTGGGATGGGTCTGCCCCTGGAGAGATGATAATCAACACCGGCTCCAATTCCAGTGTCTCGGTGTGGAGGCGTCGCAGGTTTAGGGGAGGAGGGGAGAGCTCTTTCATACCTACAGAAGAGAAGCGATGGGACGATAATGGCAGGTGTAAAATGCACATCTGCAACAAAAGGTTACAATGTCTTATGCACAGGAAATCTGCAATTCGAAGTCAAAGGGTCTGCAACTGTTGAGCAGCCAGGCTGTGTAAGGTGTTGACAGGGAAGAGTCAGCAGAAGTAATAAAAAAGGGATATTTGATGGCGGTAAGCAGATGAAAAATGAGACATAGATAAGGTAGATACATCAAGTAGGAAAAGATGACAGGAAGAAGGAAAGTGGGAATGAACAGGAAAGAGCAGACAGCTCCTAATGGGGGGAGTGATGAGGACAGGAGGCTGGGGTAAAAGAACAGGGGGAGAGCAGAAGTGTTGGTGATGATGTAGAAATGGAGAGAGACGCCGAAAACACTGAGACAGACTGTGTGAAAGAGATTACAAGGGTGATGTGCCGTGCATACTGAGTGCTAGGTATGCAGCAGTGTTCACCCCACATAGCAGAAGAATACCTTGTCAGCCCCCTGGTGCTGAGAAGCCAGGCTCTTTCATGTACTTGTATGTGTGTGTTTGCAAGTGTGTGTGTTTCCTCACTGAACATTAGCCTCTAATCCTGCTGTAATATATCCAATTGCAGATCTGATGAGTGACTATTGACACAGACCACGATGCAAATGGACACACTGAATGGCTGTTTTTTTTGGCAATAATCGTGCATATACGTCAGCATACTGTATGCACACACACACACACACACACACACACACACACACACACACACACACACACACACACACACACACACACACACACACACACACACACACACACACACACACACACACACACACACACACACATCACAGTGCTCTCTGTTCTGGCCGGGATGACTGCCCAGCCTCAGCATTCTTTTGGAGTCTGCTGCATCCATACATATTTGTATCAGCACAAGGTCTTGGTAGAGAACATCTAAGAGAGACCTTTTTTCTGCATCGCCATGGCAACAACATGAACAACACTCATCTGACCACATGACTTATGATGTGTGACTACAAAAAAGGAAGCGTTTACAGGATGTCCGTGAGCGCCCAGAGATACACAACTTGCCGGATGGTGGAGAGTCGATACGTTTACCATAGGCAATAATCACTAATGTGCTATATGAATCTGCAACCAC
The DNA here is from genome assembly GCF_040054535.1 of Antennarius striatus. Lineage (NCBI taxonomy): Eukaryota > Metazoa > Chordata > Actinopteri > Lophiiformes > Antennariidae > Antennarius > Antennarius striatus. The sequence continues at coordinate 23,014,483 of NC_090781.1, read as the reverse complement.
TGTCTGCATGTAACAATGTCATATAATCAGGATAGATAAGAGACTTGAAAAAGACAGAACCAGTTTCCCCATGAGTAAAACTTTCAATGGATGAAAAGGTGAACAGCTACAATTAATGGTATTATTATAGTATAATGATGCACAAACCTCATGATGTCTGCCACTGAGGTTTTTCTGTTAATATTTTTTCATTTTTACAATACAAAAAAAGAGTCTTTCCCTTATGTGTATGATTAATGATAAGACAGATATGAAAAGAAAAAAAAGTGAAATTTGTATTTTTTGAGAGCAATCAAGGCAGTGAGTGAGCCAAAGCGTGATGATTGTGTTCACCCAGGCATGCCTGTGTACGTGAGCAGTGCCCAGGCCTGGACTGGAGGGATTGACTGAGATTAGCTGTAAGAGGATTACAAACCATGCCTCATTAGCATACTGATTTACAGCCAAAAACACAGACATATACACACGAAATCTTCCTCTCTCCTGATTTTTTAATCTGCCTTTTTCTTTCTCTCTCTCTCTGTCTGTCCTTCTCACTCTGTCATTCAACGAATGCTCCCTAACCCTCATCATACTTTTGGGGCACCTTGCACCTTCTTTAACTAGTTCAAAAAATGTTTTATTATGTCAAATAAAAACAAGAAACAATATACAGTATGTAGATTTTTTGCAGATGGACAGCTGCAGAAAAGCCAAACACACACAGCTACTATAAACACATCACCATCCTGAAAGGTCATTGTTTCATTTTTACCAGGTATGATAGAACCTCTCCTAATCTGAAGTGGAGGTCGAAGATTAATATTGATAGCAATATTTTTAAGCAGGAAATGGCTAAAAGCTGATGAACTGACTACTGTGAAAGCTTGACCATCTCTCTCATTGAGTCAACACAATTATTAGCAGACTGGAGCAGATGTACAACAACTGACACTGACATTCATTGAACAGAGTGTTTCTTCCCAGCAGAAACCAAAGCAGGTTCAGTAATCTGGCTCAGGAAATAATTTTCTTTGTCTATAGTTTATCTGCTTTCCATACATATATATCCATTGGGATCCTTCACTGTCCTTCAAATCATATTTATTACAATATTTGGCATTTGAGTAATGCAATACTATACTGCATATTTTACTGCATACTACAGTGTTGGACTGGGCTAGCAGTTGTTGGTCCTGACTGTGGGTTTTGAAGCATCCACACTTCCCACATTTGTCCATATATCCCATTTCTCTAGGATTGCTTGTGTAGTAACATTCCAACAATTATCGATGCCTTGTCTTGTATGTCTTGTTCCAGTAGCCCATTTCTCAACAGATAGCTCTGGTTCCATGATCAGGGCTACATCCAAGCCGGTATGACTCATTATTGTACTCGTTCATGTTCCTGAGGTAGGCTGGTATAGCGTTCGGGGTCTTGCTTAAGGACCCTTACCATGAACCTCTGGGAACTTTTTCAAGACTATTGCAAAACGACTTTCAGTTATGATTCATGAACTTCATTGAGAAATTGTCAAAACTGTGCAATGCTGCAATCGAAGTAAAGAGTGGTTATTTTGAAACATCTAAAATACAAAACATGCTTTAAGTTATTTAACTTTTTTTTGTTTAATATATAAATCCATATGTGTTTATTCATAGTTTTGAAGTCTTCAGTGAGAACATATAATATGAATCAACGTGGAAGTAAAAAAGCCCATCAAATGAAAAGATGTGTTCAAGTTTTTGACTGGTACTGTATAAACCTAAAAAAATAAGTCGACGATCATGCACATGAGTGAAAATCAGCTTTGCATGCGTAGCATATTAACATCTGCATATTAGTTTTATCTGAGACCAATTAACAGCAGCAGTCAGATAGTGCAGTCAGAAGTCAACAGACCATTAGTTTGATCTTGACTGAATGAATGGGCTAATTAAGCACAATAAATGAACATATCTCTGACAACATCATGACCATGTGTGTGTGTGTGTGTGTGTGTGTGTGTGTGTGTGTGTGTGTGTGTGTGTGTGTGTGTGTGTGTGTGTATGAGTATCTTTGTGATTTACTGAAGGACACTGGCATTCTCAGTGATGAAAAGCACAAAGAAAGAGGACAGAATAAAATAGTTAAGAGTGGAAGAGAATGTGAATTTCCAACCCAAAAAGGATAAAGGAGGATCCAGTCAGTCCAGGTGTTTAAGATTCTAAGATCTTTATTAGATCTTTATGAGGTTTTACACATATAAATCACGCAAACCGTAATTCTCAACAGCCTCAGCTCATCATTTCAGTCAGTATATATGTTGGTTACTGCAGCTTCAATAGGGGTATAAAACATCAAAACATGTTCTTTGATGTGATGTTTCTGCTGGATTGACCAAGTGAGATCAAACAAAGACAGAACCATCATAAACATCACGTAAAGCTGAAAACACATTCAGGGGCTGGGTGACATGAAGGTGTTGTGAAAATGTGAGTAATTCACATTTATTTCTTTTTAAGGCTTGGTGTCCACAATTTTATTATTTAGTATTTTCAGACTTCTAAAATTAAGTTTTTTGGAAACATTGATGCGTTTCATCTTTGTCAGAAACCTCCACAATTGCATGTCTATCTCCAAGAGCAGAAACAGAACTCTGAAAATGATTCTGTCATGATGAGTTCTCTTTTTATTTGTAACATGACCTTTTCCAGAATAGAAAAAAAAAACATTATTAGCCTATGGCCGTGACCACCGCTATTGTTTGCTTGACTCCTGCATAATACAATGCTAGTACCTCCCACATGCACTGTAGGCAATTATTTGAATTACAAGGAAATATTAGAACACACAGGTTGACCCTGATCAACCGCAGCAACTGAAATGGTCAAGTGGGCAAAAATCATTTTTAAGTGTGAGTGTATTGTAATGGATGTGAATTCCAGCCAACTAACACAACAAAAAAGGAAAAGGCTTCATGTGAAAGACTTACCCAGGGCTTGAGTGGTAAATGATACCATAGCACTCTGCATTCGGTCTGGTCTGACTGCCTGAACCAGTAACAGCTGGGGAATGCAAAGAGACAAGGGTTAGATCAGGGGTGTCCACACTTTTTATAAGAAGAGCCAGATTGATAATGCGAATGTGTCCAAGGGCCAACAGTCCCTCAGTACGTCATCTCAGTACGTATGGCAGGTCTGGTTGGAGAGCTGTGGTAGATATACGCAAAATGTCACTTAGTTGCTCTCACTCACATGAAATAAAATTGCAGCATATCTCAAAAATCATCAATAAAAAAACCCTACATTGGTTATGTAAAACTGGACCGAATGAAAGAAGTTATCTTTCTTAAATTTACTTGAGAACATAATACGTAAAAAATAATATTGTAAGTTCACTGGTTTGACAGAGCACATTTTTGAAGGTAGTCGTCGGTATCTACTTTATCTTTTACGCTTTGAAATCAGATCAAACATTCGCTTATCCTCAAACCACATGTGAAGAGGTGTGTTCAAAGACCACAACCAGAAAAGCTGCTGAAAGAATGCACAGTGTGTGATATGCTGTATATATAAGGTGTTTTCATCTGTATGATGAAATAACTTGTAGTTTTTGATTTAAAGCTGACCTGCTGGAAGGGCGTAATCTTCTTGGCAATGGAGGATGGGATTTCCTGTTCACAATGCGAGCTCTGTGAGAAGGACAGCCAAAGGTCTGAGTCACCCAGACAAAGGGATTGGTAGAGGGCTGGGAAGGCAGTCTGTGAAAGAGGGATGGAAGAATTACCAAAGAAAGATGGAGGAGAGGTCAAGGTATAGGTTTAAGGTGATCAGGAGATCCACTACAAACCATTAATAAATTATTTTACACATTGCATATGCAGCACATGGCGCAACAATGAAGCTACAGAATTTTTTGCACACAGTGCACTTGAAGTTTGTGTACATCAGCATATATATCATTGTGTTTACTTTAAAAATGGCCACTGTTCCATGTCTCTCTTGATCGATCCAAGAAGGAAACTCTTGCTGAAAGAGAAAAATGCAAGTCAAAAAACAGAAAACTACTGTATTGTCTCCTGCTTAGAGATAAAAGTGACCTATTACCTCTTTCTTGAACATTTCTCCCACAACGGATCCAGTGAAAACGTCCCATTCCTACAGTAAAAATCAGTTTTGCTGATGGTGCGTTGATGTTTCTGTGTTCAAATTGTGCGTAAGTTAAATCCACAAATACTCACACTCTCCTGGAAGAGTTCGGGGTACATGCCTTTCACAAAGTGAATTGCAAACATTAACTGGTCAGCCTAAGAAAAAGAGAAGGATGGAGTAAAACAAACTCACTAACAGACTTACTCAACATCTCAGCCCATAATTCCTTTTCATGATAGTGTATAAAGCTCAATCTGCCAACATTAGTGCTTGCTAAAGGTTGCTCCACACATAAATGCACAAGGGATGTCCAGAACTACATTGGATGTTGAATCATTCCTGCACACTCGCCCTCGCTCCTCTTGTGTCTGTTTCTCATCAACTGGTAGAGTTTGAAAGAGATAACAGCAACAGTCCACTAATCAAGATGCTTATCCTACTCCCACCCAGAGAGGGAAACAGAAAGACATTGACCAAGAGACTCCAGAGGGTAAAGTGAATGAGCCAAAAAAAAGAAAAGAGGACACATAGAAAATCTAAGGGGTATAATAAATAAAAGGTACATATTTATTAATCCTAATATTTGTAATATTTACTCTTCAAATTAAATAACCAAAAGTGCACCAATATCATGTTCAAGATGAGATACAGGCACATGGTATCTGTGCTGGTCATCTATATGTATGTTTAAAAAATACACTTAACAACAGGACAATCAAGGATAATCATTCTAGAAGTGGCCCGCAATTCAATACTGGTCTTGTATTGCAGGAACAAGTTAAAGGACTGCGACAGTTCGGCCGTTCATAGTAGCTATTCATGTGGACGTGATTGAAAAATCAAGTACATCAGAGAAATAATCTACCTACAAAAAAAATAAATAAACGCACAGCCACTGAAGCTGCAGTTGTTCAGATGAGACAATTACAGTACATTAATTAATATAATTACATTACAATCAAGGGGAATGGCATCTAATAATCCCATGTGATTACTGTACTTAGACTCCCTGTGGATTTAAAAGTCTTAAACATGTGTGCACAATGTGTGTTGGTTCTATGTTTGGAAACCTACAGGATTGAGCCGGGGGTGACCCATGTACACCAAACCAAATGACCCATAATATTTATATGTCAAGGTGTTATTCTTTTTACAAGCCAAGATTATGTGACATAGGTCAGGTTGTGTGTCACACAGACATGCAGTCGGCGTCCACACAATCTTTTTTTCTTTCATAAGCTGCGTGTCTCCAACACACTCTATTTTGTTTTTTTCATCCCATCTTATTACTTGTAAGTCAGTTCAATTGAATTTAGTCTCACAACTCGTGTTATTTGTTATAAAGGTTTAAGACAACAGAAAGCTCATAATAAAAGAAGGGATCATTCTTCTTTATGGTAGGCACTAGGGTACAAGAAAATCAATAATAAAATCAGCAATAATTGCACTTGTTAATTTTTCTCATGGACAAAGAATCATGGAGGGGTACATCTATGTCCTACAAATCCAACATGTGCTCCAGTCAGCAAATTCCAAAAACTTCATTTTGTCACAAAACAGACTAATATACTGAATAAAAATCTATGTATGTTTTCTACATCATCAGAAGACTTCATGATTAATCTCTCTGTCAACTCCTACTCTTTATTCTCGGCCAGTTTAAGCTGCATTGTTGCTAACATTCAGGCTACATTTGAGCGAAAGCTCTTCAACTCCACGTCCTCCTTCGGACCCATGCAGCAGTTCCGCTCTTGATGCGACGTCTTTACGATTTACACCACGTTCACCACCATCTGCTGAAGTGACAGGACACAGCCTAGCAACAGATATGACTGATTGAACACAGACTGGCACAATGTACTGGGTCCATGGGTTCATGAATAAATATTTATCTGTCAGAGAAAAATCTATTAATATACACTGATGCACCGCTTATAAGAAATGAAATATGAATATTTTCAAACATCTATCATACAAATAACATATGTCACATTCGCTATTGAATACGTTTTGGTGTACATTACATATAAGCATATATAATCATACTTCTACAGTATACTGTAACCTTAATACAAACCTGTTTTTATTTAGATTTGATAGTAACTAACACAGTCAAACTCCAGACCAAACCAGAAAACACATGCAGTACATGTAAATCTAAATTTTCCAAGTATTTCGATTTCATCTTAAATATGCTTCTAAGTTTTGAAAGAATTCTATGCTTTCATAAATATTACAAATTTATATCAATATTGCAAATCTAGTCACTGAAACTAAACATGAAAAAAGTACAAGGAAAAAGAAAACTTAACGAATGATGGAATGAGTTTCAAGGATCAATACTGGTAAAGACTCTTTATCACAGCTTTGATGTGTGCAGTTATAGTCAGTCAATAACTCATTCGCCTGAATCGCTTGTGTAACACAAAAAGGAAAATGACAGTAATTATCATGTATACACAGATATTCCAAGACTATGGGTGTAAAAATGTTTCTGTAAATTAGATATCTTTTCATTCCTTCTTCTCTTTTCCCTCTTTGTGTTATCTATTTTTAAAACACCACTATCAGTGTGGTCTAATGTCTCCTTCTGTTGACTGACGAAATGCATTTGTGTGTTTGTGTTTACATGTTGGATCGGTAGTCCATAAATGCAATCAGCAGGTAATGGTCACCATGATTCTCTGTCCATAAAAAACACTTTACAACTGCATTATTGCTCTGTTGGTCAATATTAGTGGTGATGGTCTGATTACACAACTGGTCTAAATGGTGATACCACTATACCAGTACTATATATCACAAAAACACAGACTGCATCTGCTAGAAACAAACTGTCATGGTTTGGCGTGGCAGTTCTGGTGTGTGGCAGGGGGAGGCCAGGCTGGTGGGTGGAGCCACGGCTTCACACCTGAGACTCATCCACACCCCCGTTCTGATCGTTCACACCTGAACTTCATTGGGGAATCATGGGGAGGCTTCTTAAGCCTGGCTCAATGAGAGCTAGGTGCTGGTTCGTTTCTCTAGTTTGGTTGGTATTTTCTGATTTTGTAATTCTTGTCTGTATGGAGTATTTTTCAGTTTGTTATTAAATGATGGAGAAAGGATTCGCTTTTGGTGTCCTGCATTTGGGTCCATATTCCGCCTCCCGTGAAACGTGTGTTACTATTAATTTCTATACTTATTTCCTGCCAGCTTAAATCTTGCATTTATAATGGAGAGTCTTTCTAAATTTAAAAGTAAATTCAGGTAAATAAATGAACATGTCATGATAATTAAATTTCATAGTTGATAGTAGAATCTTATATTGTGGATACTAGAGATATTTCTTTTTTCTGTTTGGTTTTGACTGTGGTGACCAACATAACGCTGACACCAATTTATTTGTTTTGGTTCTGTGTGTTGGTTGTGTGTTACCTTGAACAGCGACCGGCACACGTATTCATACACCATGGTCTTTAAACTGGACTCCAAAGCAACAATCCTGGCATCGGTATCCTCCACTTCCTAAAACGACAGGAGGTCAAATAGCCACTGACAAAAAGATACATATTTACCTGGATCTTTTACAAGCTTTGTTTTTTCACATTTGGCTGATAGATAGTTGCTAGACGATAGATGATGTTTGTCAAGCTGTCTTGCAGAGTGGCTTCAAATAGTAACACCTGTGTTTAATCAGCACGAGTTAACACTGTGTATAGAGTAGCTGACCGCAGACATGTGTGCTTCTGAGTGTGAACAGGGTGCTTTGATGGGCATAAGAGGCTAAAATTCTCCTCTAAATTCTGGGAACAATAGGACACTCACGGCTAATTAAACTTATTGATTCAACCTAAGAAAGGAGTAAAAGATACAAAGGGAGTGATGACCCATGAATCAATACAGCATTCTGACCACGCTCACTGTGTCCACAAGCACACAAGCATACCTACACCAACACACGTAACAGCAGTGACCAGCTGCTGCTTGGTGACATTCCTTGGATGACAGCACTGGCTCTAACAACCCTCACAGGCTTTGGGGAATTATTGCTCAATCTCTCAACCAAATGCCTGTAAGAGTGTGTGCGTGTTTCTGACAGGGTTCAGGATGGAGAACAGCATTGCAACAGACAATTCATCATGCTGTCTTGTCACACAGGACGGACTGAGATAAACTTGTAAAGGAAAACAAAATTGTGTTGAAATAAATCAAGTTGGCATCAAATGAAATAAAATCATTTAAACTCTATTTACACAAAATGCACTTATTTATTAAAAATAAACAGCACAGAAATGAGAATCCACAGACAGCCCGGTTAGTGTTTTTATAGGAAGGTCTGCAACCATTTCTATTTTCTTTCAAATTCTATGTCATACGTGTCCTCGGGCCAACCCAAAGTTCACAGGCTTTGAAAGGAATAGTTTGTCATTTTGGGAAAAGTGCTGTTGCTAGGCAACGAGCAAATCCAGAGAATCTAGCAAATTACGGTGCTTCGCTCATAATTAGCCATGTAAGACCCCTATAAAACAGCAAATTGCCGTTTACTTGATTTTTGTACAGGCTAAAAACAACAATAATGCTAAGCTTTAGCTGCTTTTAGCACTTCTCTTAATAAAGTTACAAAGTCTTAACAATTAATGTGTTTTAATCGGCTGTTTTTCTACCACTGGGTTTGATGAAGCACATTTTTTTAAAAAGTGGAGTTTAAGTGAGGATAATTACAATTTTAGACAATTCTTTTACAATACAGAGTAGAATAACTAGATTAAATAGTGAGGAATTAACAAAACAAGTAGTTCCTCCTACTAATGTGGAAACTAATGTTCTTCCCAAGTTTTGCTGCATTGATGTGTGACATCAAGTGTTGCAAAATTGCATGTGGGAACATGTACCGTAAAGTGTGTCTTTTACCGGTTTTGGACCTCTCCTGGATAATTTGTATATTTGTTCAGTTACATGAAAGTGCTGCATTGATGTTGTTTTCTGGTAGAGGGAAAATATTTGAAAGCATTCTGCAAGATAAAAATGATGAAATGGATGAAAATGGAAACAGGATAGATTTGTGTATCACCTTCTTTGCCTGAAGAGCCCTTTGGAAGAGGCGCAGAAAAGAAGAAAGGCTGAAGCGGTACATGTTGTTGATCTTGGACAGGTCGGTGATGACAAAATACATCTTGCTAGCGCTCTCTGCAAGAGGCAGGTACGCATCCCGCTCCTATATTACAAACAGACAGAAGGAGAAAAAGAGAGAACTGGGGTAAATCAAGAAATAGCACAAAAAATGAATCGTGGATGTTTTAGGGTAACAGAACATACAACAGATGGAAGAAAGGCATTGAAAGGAATTTATATGACAATGGATATGCAGAAAAGTACAGTGAATACATTTTATTTCAATGAAGATAGCAGGAGAGAAAAGGAGACACGAGGAAAGACAGCATAAGGTGTGATAAGACAGGAACTGTGGGAGAAAATCGCAGTATAGGAGGACAGAAACAGGGATGGGATAAATTATGAACAACTGAGGGTAAAGAACAACAGTTCTGGTATAACACTGCTCCCTAGAGGATGGCTGCGTAAGCTATCTACAGCATCCTTGCTTGTGCACTGTACAATCTATTTGTAGCTATTTGTACAGTGAATGGATGCTGGTTTATCCTTCATAAACCAATAAAGACAGAAAACCGACACTCTTTAAGGCAGAGATAAGTCGATCATTGATCACTGATTGTGTGCATGCATGTTTGTGTGCATGCACATTTATGAATGTGTGTGTATGTATATTACAGTACCTGGTCCAGGGCTTCCTGCAGTCTGTGTGATTCCAGGAGTGACTCCTGAATCAGAGCGCTGCTGGCCTTTGTCTGGTTGAGACTGTCTATCAGCTCCTTGTTCTCCAGAATGTTACCCTGAGCTGTAGCCAGAGTCTGAGACAAGACAAAGACAGACAGACACACACACACACAAACAAAAGAGTAGGTAAAATTCAGTCAAAAACAAAGGAGAAAGAGAAGGGGCTTGGATTGCTTGAGAAGAAAAGAGAAAGTGGGCCATGCATCTGTTAACTGGCTGGATTCTGCATTCTATGAGTTTCAGAATTCTATGTTAAACAGCCTTAGCTTAAATGTTCATTCAACTTTCTTTACTCACAAAATTTATTATTTGACTTTCCGGACCCACCCAAATAATCTTGCGGGATCTATTCTCTGAAACAAACTGACAATTTATTCAAATATATTCAACTGAAATAGGTGAAAAAGCACCGGAGCATGGAAATGTCAAGTCAGATCTGCTCCTACAATTCTGAAATAATTGCTTGTCTGGAATTACTGAGGCCATAACATCCTGCTTTTGGATGGCTCTCTATCTTTCCTTTCCCATTTCTCCTTCAATCAGTCCATCTATCCATCCATTCATGTTTCCAAAATGTCCCCTTGACTGTGTGCGCAGAAAAGTATGATGCAAGAATTTACTTTATTTGAAATTTGCAGCGAGACAAAATTGCTAATTTGTTTGAGTTGATTCAAGGTATAAATTACCAAAGTTATTAAAGGTGGAGCAGAAACCCCCCCCAGCATGACAGAGACACGGGTTTGCTGCTTCCGGCTTAGCTAAATGTTCTGTCAAACACATCTGGCAGTGTTCACTGGAGGGAATATGGTGACAGATCACATCCTTGTTGCAGCTCTATTAACTCCTCCTGCTTGGTCTGTACACATTGTATCATTCTGTCAACAACCGCAAACAAACAGTCAGAGTTGGCAACAACAAGGTCTGCACACAGAGCAGTCCAAAGAGGAGCAAAATGTGACTGATTTTCTCAAAGGTGCAGAATGACTATACAGTACATTGGGAAAATCAACAACACATTTTTATATTCAGGGTATATAATTAGGCTTTGGCAGACATATTAAAATAAATAAATAATCCAATGAAAGGATAGTGATGCAGCAACAAGCTCCACAAACACTGCTTCATTCCCATTACGGATGCTGTGTGTCTGCATGTGTACCTCTAACAGAGTCTCTTCCAGACTAGCCAGCTGTATCTTCTTGTCCTCCTCTTGTTGCAGCAATCTTGTTTTTTCAGTTTCCAGCTCTGGTTTCTCCTGCTGGATGGTTAAGGCTAGGAGCTAAATCAAACACACATGCAGGAAATGTTAGAATGTAGACCTACAGATTGGAAATACTGAACCTAATCTTTCTGGTAAACCCACTACCTCTCTACGGACATTCAGAATTAAATTGATAAATAAATTGGTGTACATGTTCTTGACTTTTTATCATTTGATTTTACATAACAGGATAACAGACAATATTCTCACTTAATGCACTATTAAATCAACACTGCTCCATCCATCCACTGTCTATGGCTGCTTATCCTTGTAGGGTCATGGAAGACTGCCCGTCAAAGCTGACACTGGGTGATGAAGTGCCAACCCTGGACAAGTTGCCAGTTTATGTCAGGGTCGTCACACGGAGACAGTGACAAACTCCACTCTGTCAGGTAAAGGTCATGACCGTGTTTTGCAAGTGTTTTTGTTTCCTATCTCAAAATGGATTCAAACCCTGATTCACATCTGTCAATGAGTCCAGATGTGGATAAAACACTTGGTAAAGAACATTGTTACTGCTGTTGTGGACACTTACTTTCTAAAATGATCAGGCCTTCCACCACCAAGATTAATCACCATTTAAACTAATCACCAAGGGACAGAATCATCTAGTCCTAGGAAAAACTAACAACTTTAAATGCGGAACAATTTCATATCTTCGTGTATTTAGTCTACCCCCAACCTCCAGTGCTAGTTTCTGTCCATACCAGCATTTCTTTATTCACCTTACAACACTAGAATTCAGTAAAGATTTACACATGGAGATTATCTCTAGAGTCACATGTGCGGTTCCTGACTTCTAGTTGCAATCAGTTACACCAGACAAAAACAAAAAACAATCATTCTCGTGTTCACAGTATTCCCCTCTATTGCATTCATATCCCGTGAGGTGACAGTGCTAACCACCACCCCCCAACATTGATTCAACAAGGTACTAACAAAAAACGAAAGGTAACGGTGTGAGTGCTTGTGGTTGAATAAGGGATACGTTTACCTGTCCTCGCAAGCCTGCCCTGGTGGTGGTGAAGTTCACCTCCGTAACCACAGAGGCAGCATCAGGGGGGATAAACGGGGCGGGATTCCGTGTTGCCATGAAGAGCCGGAAGTCCTCATTGTAATCAATAACTTTGTCTCCTATCTGGACAACGTATCTAGGACCTGTGAGTGCAGAAAGAAAAACACACTGCCTGTTACGGGTCTGTTGCTTTTCCCTTCTACTCTCTGTTATAAATGTCTGCGATGCAGTAATTTCAAGCTTCTGTCTACTTTTTCTTTCTTGTACAACAGCGCTTTCAAGTGCAGGAGATAACTTGTCCTTCTTACCCACTCTCTGACCTCACTCTTTCCAATTAGTTCCTAATAGACCTTCACCTCCACCTGGAAGATTGCCGTGTGACTCATCCTCAATTTTAAAGGCCTTTTTTCTACCTCTGTTAACACGTAGCTACTGAATAAACTTGGCAGCTGCTTTAGTAGCACTTCTACCTACCTTTCCAGCTGAATCATCACAGTAGAGAATAATTCTCATATGATTCTAAATGTTCTCTTTCCTCTGAATTAAATCATCATGATTAAAACCAGACAGGCAAAGACATTTGCACACGAATAAAGGATATGACAAAGAACAATATGTGATATGTAATAAATCACTTTGATATAGAATAGTGTTTGTGAAGGTGTATACTGTACCTTGCGCTATGAGGTCCCTCCTCAGCAGTGGGTAGAGCACAGCTTCCACTCCATCCATCTCTTGAATGATAAGTGTTTTTCCAAATCGGACTGCAAGCTCCAGGGAGGTCATGAAGTTACTATCCTAAAGAGAACAGAGAAACAGAGAAGGAATTGAAAAAATATTTTTGAATTCAATTACTGGTTGATAAAAATGAAACATGTCATGGTAATACTGTCGTTATTCCCACTAAAATTTAAGAAAATTTATTTGATTAACATTCATATAAAGAAGTACCCTTTCCTTCTTTTCTAAGGCTGAAGATAATTTCCAAATCAATCAATCCAGTTCTTCCTTCCTTTTGAGTAACTTGAGCAAAAACTAAATCTTTTATCTCTGTATAAAAACACATTAGCATGTCTTCATAGTGTAGTAGATCTGACTAATTCAATGCCACTTCCAAATTTCTACCAACACAAATTTTACTATTCCTAATTAACAATTAATGGACAACGTTAGAAACTAATATCATATAATATGGTCAAGTAAATATCTGGTAAGATAGAGAATACAATAATGTTAAAAATTTGCCATCGATATGAACAAGATTTAACAATGTTGAATGTTGTGTGTGTTCGTTTGTGTCAGTTCACCTGTTGGTTGATGACCTCTAGTCTGTGCTGTTTGAGGTGCGTGCAGAGCCACTCTGTAGCTCGGGATGACGGGTCAATCAGGAACGGACAGGCGACACTCTGGGAGTGGAATGACAATAAAAATTTTAGATGCATTTGTTAAAAAAGAGGTTCAGTTATTGAGAAATGGAGGAGTGTGTGTCTGTATGCGTGTGTGTGTGTGTGCACATGTGTGCACGCATATGCTATTGTGTGTTATTTAGTCCTGTGTAACTGGTTATCGAGTCACGGCCGCACCAGACAAAAGAAATAATCTATCACCCTCCATTCATCCTGTGGTCTCTTGCTCAAAACATTTTAAAACTTGAAAGTTTTAATAATCAGTAGAGTAACTCAGGTGTGTCAAGACACTGTAATTTCATACACAAAAAATAAATGTAAAATTATACAGAAGACACAAAAAAGGATAAATGAATGAACTAGAGATGCGGGTCTAAAGAAAGCGGGAGCAGTTAGGATGAATTGTGGAACAACTTCTTACCGGTAACTTGAGTGCATTGATCTGAAGGCAGCAATGGTAAAAACAACACACAAACACAATACAGACAAATGGAGGACAGATGAATGGTGACAAGGGCATAATCTTCAGTATGACTATTAAAATGATAGCGGTGTGAAATTCTGTTTTACACTGCGCTGTGATAAAGTGTGTATTCAATTTATGATGAAATTGAAAAAGAGAAAAAAATCTGTGATTAAATTTTATAATGACTGAGAGCCTCCTGTTTCGAGATTGATCTGTAATTAAAAACCAAACACAAAGGTAGAGAGGTAATAACAAGATGTGGCACACAGACAAATGAATGTCCAACCTGCAGTATGACGAGTGCGTTCTCCATGGAGAGGTCATCAGACGGCAGCCCTTCACTCTTCCAGATTAATTGTTCACTCTCCGAGCACAGGAATGACCGCAAGTCAAACTCTGACACAAACAAACAACAAACAGATGTTATTGTTCATTTCACATCTTTTAATTAAACGCATGGCAGCTCTGTTTTTTTATCAAAATTCTTAAACTTAACAGTCCGACCGTTTCCCCCCTGTACGTCCTGAACACTCCATCACTTTAAGTGTTGCATTAAGCAATCTCGATAACCAACATGTGGCGAGGCCATGCAATGAATATGACTTCCTGCAGATTGGACCAGTCAGGCCGTAAAAACTAATATTCTGTTTCATAGTGGATGAGACAAATGTGGGAAAAGGAATACATTAAAAATTTTGAAAACTTTATTACATTCCCTACAGCAATCCACAGCAGCAAAAATGATAAGCGCCTCCCTGCTGTCTATGCCATTAATGCAGAAGGTACAGCCATTAAATTTATGCTTGGGAGCTAATGATATTCTGTGTTATTTTGCAGTACACACACTGTCCTCCTGATATTGAAACTGTCTGAAATGGAAGTACAGGAGCACAGTAAAGGAGCTAGCTACTGTGTTGCCCTGAAAGAGTGTATTTACTTTGCAGTCCAGACTGAGCCATCCATGTCTCCAAACATTGTCTTCTTCTGTCTTCAGGAGCTGCAGACAGGTAAGTGATGAAGGCTGCCGCCAACATGGCCCTCATAGGGAGCGTATCCAACTCGTTCTTTATGTCAGACATCTGATGAGAGACAAAGACAGCTGACAAGGTCCCTTTGAGGTTGTCTGATTGGTTGGCAAATAACTACACCAGACGTTAAAGTCACGCTTTATGACTCATGTATGTCAACATCTCCTAGAATCTCTGTGTAGTTAATCTTCTGCAGTATTCCACACTCCCAACCACTCACTCTCTAATCATGCACACTTCCTTCTTTTATTTTCCCTTGAAAAACCCACACGACAATGCACAGACATTAACAGAAAATCACAGTTACCGCATGGTGTGCTTAAGAGTTCAGATGTACGCACGCATATGTGTGTATATAAAATATGGGGAGTAAGAAAAACGGCTCTTTGGTTCAGGCCTTGAGGGAGGCAGAGCCTGGGAGGCTGTGTGTGAATGTGTGTCAGGAAGAGATTGAGTATCTTAATTAAGGTGCAGACAGATGCTGCAGAGACGAATAAAAACAGCCAGAAAGGACTCAAGACAGCAGGCTACATCCTGCTGTCTCTCTCTCTCTCTGTTTTTCTCTCCACACACACACACACACACACACACACGAACACACACACACACACACACACACACACACATACACACACACACACACCTCCTGTTGCATGGCAAATGGTCCCTTTCTTAGTAGATAACCACCCAAAGCAATACAAAAAACAGAAACATTGATGAATCAAACAACCTGTGCGTTCCAGCGGGTGTGTTCTCCATCCAGTTGTGATATGAGCTGCTGGGCAGCGGTGATTGTGTCCTGAGCTTTTGTCACCTCAGCCTCCAACTTAGCTGCCTCTGTTGTGCGTAACTGGAACCTGAATAGATGTAGATAATTGGAAATTTCTATAACTGAGCTACATAAAAAAGGCTAAGTGAATTATCTGAAAGTTTCCTTTTTTCCCTCTGATCAAAAGTGTGATATTTTCTCTGGTCTGAGTGTTCTTGTTTTACTGTTGCATTTTCTGAGATAGGGCGGCACGGTGGCGCAGTGGTTAGCGCTGCTGCCTCACAACACGGCGGACCCGGGTTCAAGTCCCGCTCTGTGCGGAGTTCGCATGCTCTCCCCGTGTCTGCGTGGGTTCCCTCCGGGTTCTCCGGCTTCCTCCCACCTCCAAAAGCATGCGCTTCAGGTTAATTGGCCGGTCCCAAATTGACCATAGGAGTGAGTGTGTGTGTGAATGTATGTTTGTTTGTATGTGGCTCCGCGGTACACTGGCGTCGTGCCCGGAGTGTCCCCCGCCTCACGCCCTGAGACTGCCAGGATAGGCACTGGCTACCCCGCGACCTGCGTTAGCGGATTAAGCGGGTTGGAAAATGGAAATGAAATGATTTTCTGAGATATTGGGGGGGGGGGTATGCTTAGCTATGAAAAACAAAAAACATATATGCAAATTTTTCCATGGTGCAGTTAGAATAACTAATGTTTAATTTACAAAGGATGGATCAAAGTCACTGTAAATATACCATCATGTTCCTGATGTTCAATTCCTTTGTGGTGCCTTTTAATGGCATTAAACATAAAATAGGTGAGGTGATGTGCAATGAGATGGGGCGAGGAGCCAAGTTGCAAAGGAGAGATGGATCTTTGTTGGACTACGATTGGATAAATATTGATGATGGCCAATGTCCAGCCGACTTAAATGAGGAAGAAAAATACCTGCCCTTCAGAAATTATTGATTAAAGCCTTGTTTATATAATTATACATGGTGAAAAGGAGGAATCCTGCATGGATGTCAGTGAGTGAAGGGCAAGTAAGGGTAGATAAATATAAAAAGGTGTAAGATTTGTACAATATCCTCCAGAAAAAAATACACAAGGAATGACAAAGTCATTTGACACAATGTCACAAAGGTATTTCTTTCCACGATCAAACGCATTCAGAATGGAAAGACGGCTGCCTGGAATAACAGATGGGAAGTAGAAAGGAGTCATACTTCTCTTTCAACTCATTGACTTTGGCTCCAACAGAGTTGAGCTGGTCCTCTAGTTTATTCTTCCTGTTCTCTGTTTTCCTCAGGTTTCTGAAGAGACACGCACATTCATATATAATAATTACTGTAAAGAATATATAACCACTTTACGCATACTTGATGAGCAATTATCTAAAACAAATGGAAAGGCATGTTATTACAGCACCAACTTTAATTTGCATGTAAAAACTGTGAGGCTAGAGAGAAGTGCACAACAGACATGCCATACAACAGCAAAATCGTTGACATCTCTTTGTACAGTAATTAACTGCTAAGGTGTGTCGGAGTGGTGTTTGTGCATTTGCGTGCGTTCCTACTCCAGCAGACCGGCCTGCTCCCTCTCCAGCGGCTCTATTCTCTCGAGGACGTGGGAGTATTGGACGTTGGCTTTGACCCAGGCAGCCAGAGGAGCAGCTGCTGCACTAGCGCGTTTTGCATTCTGAGCATTAAGAAAAACGGCATGTTGTCACAAACAACTCAGTTATAACAACAACCTCGACACCAGCTTCGGCAAATAAATAAAAATGGGGTTGCTATCATCCACTAATCATACATCTAATTCTTATTCTTCTATCATGACAAGCTGACCTTGGGATCGAAGGAGGCCCTGTTCCTGTTGAGTAGTTCTTCCACACTCTGGCGAATCTCTGGGGTGATGTTTCTGGCCTCAAATGTAGCTATGTCCTCTCTCACACCACGCTTAGCCAGAAAGCTACAGAAAAGAGAAAAAAAAACAAAAACAGGGAGACAAAAAATAAAGAAGAGTGTGAATTGTAGACAAGAATGCGAAAAAAAAAAATTTGTTTCAGAGGTTTGACTTCATATATACCGGCAATACAGCTGAGCAAAAAAAGGTGTACAAAAAAAAACTAAAAAACTAAAAAACTAACTATTCCATGTCTGACCTTGTCCTGAGGAAGGAAGAAAGAAAAAAAAAAGTGGTCCATAGTCTAATGTCAGGGAATATTTTCTGTTTCGTATTTTATTTTATTATATTTTTATTACTATCTTTTTGTCCCCGTTGATGTTTTTGTTTAAAAAGTTAATTAATAACGTTTTTTTTTTTTTTTTAAAGTAGTGAAACATAAAAAAGTCATGAAGAATTAGAATGAGAAAAAGAGCAACGCACACTTCCTGTTTTTTGCTTGTATTTTTACATGTTCTTCATGTGTTCTTTCCTCTCACCTCTTCATGCTGACCCAGGAGGTGTCAAAGGTGCCCATCAGTCTCAAAACACCCTCCAGAATGTCTCTGATAACATCGGGGGGCATGCGGAGAGATCGGATCTCTGACAGAGATTCAGGCTTTATGTTTCCAACCGCACGCTTTGCTTCATCTACCAAGGGCTGTAGGGCAGCAATGATAAGGAGAGGGAGGAGCCAGACCCAGGATGAGTACACCAGGAATAGTGAGTCTGGGACAAGTAGTGGTTGTGCCAACTTGCCTGCACTTCTTTAAGCTCGTCGTCTATTTTGGCCTTCCTCTCCTCAATTTTGGACACTTCTTGAGCCATTTTCCCTTTTATCTTCTCCATTTCTGTCTTCTGGTCACTGGCATTCTGGATAAGTAAAAAAAAAAGTTTTAAAATACTTGAGCACAACACCACTCACACCACTCAGAAAACTTAACCCCGAGACTAAGGATACAACAGCCTCAACTTCTCTAAACACCCTTTTAGAATGTAAATGAGCTCTCCTTTTTCAGCACTTCAAAAAATGTGTCAGACATACTCAACCCCAGTCCCCATAAAAAGAGCAAAGATGAAAGAAAATATGAAGAGTCAGAGTAAGACAGGCATTGAAGATGAAAAGAGAGAGAGAGAGGATGAACATTTGGCAACACCTCCTCTTTCTCACCTCTACAGTATATGCCTGGAATCTATCAATTTTATCACATCTCCACCTCATCCAAAACTAATCCCTTCATGACTGTCACTTCATTCTTCCGGTTTTCACCTTGTCTTCCTACGAGCCACAGGCTCACTTTTACCTTTCCGAACTGTATTTTCCTTCCACCAAATCCACCAATTCTTACTCTTCTCACAAAACGTCTTCCCCAAGTTTCTTCAACTTTTACACCTGGATTGTCACAACTCTTCATCTCTTGGTTTCAGTCTTCCTCTTCTTCCCTCCCTGCTGCTACCATCGCAGCAGGAGACAGGGTTGCTTCAGCCCAAGGAGATGAGTCCAGTCATTAATTATGAATCTACAAACAAATAGTTTTTCCTTCTGTCTTCCTCTTTCCCTACAACACCCTCAAAAAGCTGAGTTCCCCCACAGAGATGGGAGATAAAAGGATAATAATCGATAAAAGGAGGTCTCTTTCTCTCCATAGATCTACCATCCATCCATTTATCTAGAAAGGAATGGAAACATGGAACATATGGGACATATGCATATCAAATAAGTGCCATCTTCAAACTGGAGGAGTCACAGCCATCGGATATTCAAAAAAGTGGCTGGTGTTGCAGAAAACAATGACGATGAGGAGGAGAGGAAAGAGAGGAGAGAAGGAAAGAGGCCAGCGGTGAGAGTTGAGAGGAGGATAGATGCCACACGGAGAAGACAAGAATCCCTGCAGGGCAGCTGTTCTGCTGCCACTGAACGTCAAGGTTACGTGGCGTTGACACACACACACACACACCAAACTACACACACACACACCTGCATGGAGATGGTGATTTCCTGCAGGGCAGAATCTGCCTCCTGTTGTTTGGACTGGAGCAGTGCACTCTGCTCTGCAGCCCGTCCCTTCAGCTCGTCGACCAATGCCTTCGCTTCGTTCAGCTTTGAAACGCCTGCCTGCAAAGGCAACAGAGGCACTTAGAGACACCGTAATTATGATCAGATAAAAACAATAATCAATCAATAAACTGATTAAGACAGACTGAGAGGGACTTGAAATCCTCACCATCAGGTAATTGTTTGCTAATATGTGGATTTTGTCATCATGCTGAAGTATAGATATGATTAGTAGTACAATTTCTCTTTTATTAAATTAATACATAACATATCTACACATCACCACCATGTTTTACTGGATTATTGAAAATACTTTTAATTATATATTTTAATAACATATTAAAATATTGAATATACATAAAAAACAATGACACTGTTCACTGCTGTACCTGTAAATGCTGCTGTCTTGTTGTCAGCTGGCTCTTTTTCCGACTATATAATCCCGTGTAAACATTCAAAAGGGCCATGTATTGGCTGGGTGTTGCACCATGCTCTCTGCAGGACTCATGAACCATGAGGAACAAACGACACAGGTCTCCCTGAGCTGAGCCTGCTGGGAGCAGTGGGGGATGATGATTGTGATAGCAAACTGATAAAAATATAGGAATTTCATTTAAGAAAACACACAGTCAAACTGAGCTTAGAATAAACAGAAAATGTGTTCTTCCTAAATCTAATTTATGATTAGGGTATGTCTTTCTGCAAGGGAAAATAACTTTGTTATTACATACACAGATTTTAAAAAATCCAAATTACATATTTCTTTTATTTGCAGAACTAATATTGTAATCTTGACCACTGCGAAATGAATTAGACCACTACACCAATAATCTTACAAGAAGCTAACAATTACTGTACAATCAAGGAATGACAAACATAGCATCAATATCATTACAAATAATCTCACACAATTCAAATGGCTTATTCATCCAAATGAGATATTTTTACAACAATGTATACTTTTCGACTTTGAGGTCCTACCTGAACTTTTACCCTTAGTGGCCTTTTCTCCCTCATGTCTGCCTCCTCCTTCAGTCTTTCCCAGCAGTAGTTCAGGAATCTGACAAGTCAACACATTTAAAATTGAAATAGATAACCTTGATAAATGCAAATAAAATCCCTTTCATCACTTTTATTAAAATCATATTTAAATTTTTCAGCTTTCAGTTTCAGGTAATTAAATGTACAGTACTTCTCAAGCCCTGCAGTGACGAGTTCAGTATCGGGTCTGGAGCCACTAAATACTGATGAGCAGAAAAGTTTGATGTATGAGTCTGTCTTTACAATTTTTCCTGGCACATATAAATACATATGCTCAACATTTTTAGGCAGATTAATTAATATCAATATTGATGAGCCTCATTAACAACCGCTGATGTAATAACCACTTGATCT
The DNA here is from genome assembly GCF_040054535.1 of Antennarius striatus. Taxonomy (NCBI): domain Eukaryota; kingdom Metazoa; phylum Chordata; class Actinopteri; order Lophiiformes; family Antennariidae; genus Antennarius; species Antennarius striatus. The sequence continues at coordinate 22,993,211 of NC_090781.1, read as the reverse complement.
TGTCACCGTACTTCCATCCTCCTTCTCTTGCACTAACCTTCTTCATACTGCTTTCAGACCATCCTTCCATCCACTGGACCGAACACTTGCGGTAGAATGCTGGATTGCTCTCACAATTGATGGTGAAATTAGAGTTGGAGCAGTCCATAATCAGAACAACATGGAGGTTCTGCTGGATTCCTAAAGGTGTGTGGTATTCACAAAGCAGCAGAATAGAGTAGAAAAACAGGAGAGAAAGTGCTCTCACAAAATGTCACAAAGACAAGACAAAGAGATAGCAAGTCAGGATGTAAAGACAGGCACTCGCTTTTGTGTCGGGGATAATGTTTAACTTCCACCTCCCTGACAGAGTTAGATTGAGAAGTTGAGCAAAGAGGTTTTTAGTGGGATTACGTTGACAACCGTAGCATCGCTGATGTGATCCTTTAGTAGAAACCTTTACCTCAATGGCACTACTTTATTTCTGCACTGCACTCACCCTGCATAGCAAGGAGGCAGGGGAACAAACATAATGATAGAAGGAGGAACGGAAAGGACCTCAGAGAGAAAATACCTCCTCCAAAGCTTAGGAAGTATAGATCTGCAAGCACAGCTGCTATATGGGCAGATACAGTATATTTCTAAATGATTATATACTTTTCTAAAGATTGTTGTGCATAGCTGAATCAGCAGCACTCCCCAGTCATTACTTATGACCCAATAGAAGCATGGTCCTGTATCTGCAGAGACCCCATTCGTTATTTTGTCAGTTATTATCTTGCAGGTCAGGTGCATTTCAGGGCATCCTTTGGATGCGACCAGGTTACATCACTGTTTCTGTTTGTCTCCTCTGCAGTCTGTTAGTTGAAGATGTGAGAGTGCTTGTGTTTGACGTGTTATTTGTTGGAATTCACACAAAATCTAGCAAAGCCTCACCTCCCTGCAAGGTTGTGCGCGGAGGTGTGGGTATGTTTGTTTGTGCTTTGGTGAGTAACCATAGTGAATCAGATGATTCTCTTATTTTCCATCAATTTTAGCTCAGTGTTCCACCATTACTGCTTTCAGACAGAGAGCAGTGGCATAATCAAAAATATGATATTCCTATCTGATATACTTCAAAATTTTACTCCACAACATTTTTCTTTACCAAATGCTACAATTTTCCAGTCAGGCATCAGGAAAAAAACCTGCTAGTAGCATTTGAGAAACCATGACTTGAACTATGAATGTAATCACACGGAAGGGCACACTGACAACAATAAACAGAAATAACAATAAATACCCGCGACCTGCGTTAGCAGATTAAGCGGGTTGGAAAATGAATGAATGAATGAACAATAAATACATATTACATACTGTAAGAAAAGTAGTTATAGAGTGGTCCGGTGAATCCATCTTGGGAAGCAGCGTCTTTGAGGGGGGAGAGGAGAGGCTCCATTTCCTCTGGGGTGTACAGACCTGGAACCTCTCCTGATACAAAATAAAAGCATACAGTTTTTTTTAGTTATTACTAAATAGTGGCCACCCCTTTGCTTATCTCACATTCATTTACACAGCATATTTACTCAGAAAGGTGACCTGTGATAAAAGAATCCAGGCCCAAACATCCCACTTACACATCATCATCATCCATTTCATTTGTCAAACTTAACAAAAATTTGGTGTTGAGGAAAATGTATTTGAAAACATGAGTCTTGCAGTCACCTTGATGTTGCCAGGCAACCAGCAGAGAAACCTTCTTTTTTTTTCCATATGAAATGACAGAACTCTTTAATTAGTGACATTAACAGGTGCTGTGGGTGGATTTTACATCCTGTTGACACAGCCAAGCAAGCTGTTTTTCCCTGTCTTCATGCTATAAGAAGATTCCATCATCTGATTCCTGCTACAAATCATCCATCAAGGAGACCATTTCTTTCTCACATCTAACTCAATGCAAACACGTTTAATTTTGTGTATTATCCAAACTGAACCCTAATCTTCATGATAAAAAAATGTTATAACTCCTTGAGATCCAAACAGTGGAATCACCTTTAATCCAATTGTGTTCTATTTTCTGTTGCACAAACACAATACACACCTGATGACAGCAGGCTGTTGATCATCTCCAAGAAAGCTGGGTGAACAAACTGATAGTCTTCTAACAGAAGAATCACCTGTTGACCTTCCAGACCTGCCAGCTGCATCACCTACAAATATATGACACACATTACACATGTGATATACAGTACATATGATCAAACTCACTGCATTTTGGCAAATTGCTTGGCACTTTTTCAAATGATGGAGAAAAACAATTGTTACCGTCTTAAGATCGTTGCTGAAATGTTTCAGAGAATAACCACGGGAGATTTTGGGCGTGAAAAGTGTGTATCCATGCATATGTGAAACCAGGTATGTGGCGGTGTGCCGCCCGACTCCACTTCGTCCCGCCAGAAGGAGAGATCCACTGGGTCGGCTCAGAACACGATCCACCCTGGACACAAAGTCGCACACCTCCCAAAACAGGAGAAGATCCAGCTCCCTGTTTTCACGGCTGTAGAGCGCCACTCCCTAAAGCAAGGAATGGAATAAACAAGAAGTGAAAAGGTGAAAAACAACAACACTTTTTAACACACATTCCAACAAATACAATTAAATGTGGACAAGAGCACAAAGACACAAGAGAATCATAACGTGTTGAATGAATCAAAAACGCCAAAAGCAAAAAGTTATGATGATGTATGGCAACCTCTTTTAGTGTGTTAATATTGCATGGGCATCGCATTAATCATGCATTAACAGGAAAGAGTTCAATGTTCTATGTAGCTATGAGCCACAGAGCTCAGCTGTACAATCTAAAACATAACGTATGTGTGTTTGAAAATTTAATTCAACAAGCCTGACCAGACACACAACATACCAGACGGTAGTTCCTGACAATTTACCTTTTGAATGACTTGTTTTAGGTCAGATGAATCCAGACATCCCAGCTGTTTACCATGAGGAGGTAAAGGCTGGCCTGGAGCCATCACAGCCCCTTCAGAAGATCCCCAGGTCACATAGAAGCCATCTGCAAGCCAGGGAAATATTAAAGAATATGACACACTGATGCTAACCACACTCAGAGACGCATCAAAAAACATGACACAAACAAGAAAAGAAAAGATGATTTTTGAATGACAATTTGTTTTTTAATTCATCTTACACGTAAATTTAAAGACACTTTAGCATTAAAGACTACGAGTTACTAAGCATCTGTTGTAACCAAAGACTTCAGAAGTTATTACCTGTGGCTGAAACTAAATTTCTGATCAGTGATTGAGAAACATTGTTAAGTATAGTTTTTATAGTGCTTTCTTTACGGTCTTTAGCACTTTGGAGCAGTCAAAAGAATTTAACGATTTTATGATTTGAAATAAGGCAATGGACCGTCGCCTGAAACACCATAAACACGGGGCTGTCAAAAGGAAGCAGCCAATAAAGAAATGTGTTCATCCAGGCATAAATGGCAACTTTAGAATGTGTGAAAACATTAATTACGTGAAGTATTTAGTAATTGGTCAATGTGGAAAAGATGATTTGATTGATGATAGGGTTGTTAAATTCTGATTTGCAAAAAAGCTGTTTGTTATTCCAATGAATTTGCAATTTGAATGAGGACTCGTGTTCATGCAGTTCATACCGGTCATGTTGTCGAGAGCATCAGAGCCCCAGTCTCCTCGGATGATGGAGGACAGGATGTTGTCAAAGCTGTGAAGGTCTTTAGAGGAAACGAGCCGGTCTCTGAACAGCCTCCTGGCCTCATATGCCACCACCTCCAATACGCTGTCTGTCACATTGGATTGAGCTAACGAGGAATAAAACAGATTCACACACATCTAGTGTTTGGATTAACAACAAAGTCAATTAGATGTTGAGGGGTTTTTTTGGCAGGATCACACACAACAAATTCACTAACCAGAGTCAGATTCAATTTATTTGAATTCCCTTTAGAATCAACAAAGCTTCCACCTAAACAACAGAAAGCTTGAGAGACAAGCCACTGTCAAGGTCCCTCTGCCTCCAACAGCTTCTGATATGTGATTCTAAAAGACTTGACGAAGGCAGTCGAACTGGGAACTGACTTTTTGTGACATAGTGTAATACATTTTACAGAACACTAAGGAAATGAAAATACTTCAAGTGCCAAGTTGTCATGCTAAACATTTTCTATGCCTCAAATGATTTGCCTGTTCTGATACTGATATCTGTGAAAGTCTGCATTTATGCTTGCGGAGCAGAAACACTTCATTTCTTGCTTGAGTCTTTTGCGGCTTTTACAGGGCAGCAGACCTCATGCCTCCATCCTCTTAAGAATAAAAGTGAAGCATTTGGATGTCAATTACCATGGAAACAGTTGAAGCCCTGAAACATTTGGGTCAGAACGGTTGACCCCTGTCAGACTTACATATTGTTTTTACTCTGTGATTTCACTGTTACTGTTCAATTGAGATTATGACATGTTTATTCATTGTAATCACATGCAACTCATTAAAAAAATAAAGGTACATATTTTTACATACCAAAAGGAATTTATGCAGCAAGAAGGGGAAAAGAGGAGGAAAGAAAATAAGAGTTTGTTAAAAACTGATGAGCATTGGAAAAAAGAAGTTCGTCTGCTGACTTATTCAATTAAAATAAATGATTGGACTCACTATCACGGCAGGAACACATTGCAGAAGAAAGAAGAGTGACAGAGGGAGAGATGAAAGGACAGCAAAGGAAGAGGGTGATGAAAGAGTGGGAGACAGACAAGTGGTGGAAAAGAAGTGAGGAGAGACAGAGGAGAGGAGGGAGACGGAGAGAGAGATCGAATGAAGAAAAAGGTGAGAGTTGAAGACACTGGCTCTGAGCTAAAAGAATGCAAATGAGAAAGGAAGGCATTTGGCACCGTCTGTGATTGTGGCATCACAACTGACAGAAACACTGAAGCTTTATGTTCCTCATCAACAGCAAAAAATTCTATGCGAGGAATCTAAGGACATCGAAAACCAGCAGATCGTTAAGTCTACTTTCTGTTCTTGTTCGCAGGCAGCAAATCTGAAAATGTGTGACAGTGAGACTGATTTTTGCAAGTTTCCACGTTGCAAAAAACAAAAAAGTGATTACCTGCAGTGAGGTCGTATCGCAGCAGGCTGAGGACCCATTCTGTGAGGATGCAGGGAGTGAATAGGTAGTGGCTGTGGTCATCCACTGTAAACTTGGCTTTCACCTAAGTGTTATGATGCACAGGGAGAAAGGTGATTCACACATAGGACAAAATTCATTTACAACTTCCAAAATGCCCTTGTCTTTCTTCTATATCAGCATACAAATAACCTAATATACCCCAGACTTGGTGTCAGTAATAGTTGCAGGTCAGGCCATGTGGTGCTTCACGTATAGCCTGGACCTGAACGATGCCTTTGACAATGATTTATAGTGATTTTGCCAAATTACCGCAAATAGCCGCTCACAAACGTTTACCACGACACCAAACCTTTAGGTACTGTGCAGTTCAACAGAGATTAAATGCAACCAATTGTTACTTGAATATGTTAAACAATTTATTATGTGACATTTGTGGCATTAATTCCAATAAACATCAAGATGGTGGAAAATTAATCTTAAACTAATTAATGCTCATAGTTTGTAAATGTACTATTGTTTCATAATATTAACCACCTACACAAAATTCAAATATCCAATGTCATTTTTCACCGGATTATCGTGTTATTAATATATCATTGATGCCTGATGACATTCAATAGTGTTGAATTGCCAATACCTGTTCGTAGAGCTGCACAAGAGACCCGGCCAGCTGGTGTGTTTTCCCTGCACTGGCCCAGGATGCCTGGCTGCTCAGGCTATGCTGGAGAACAGGCTGCAGGTATGCTGAGTAGATAGTCTGCAGCTGCTCCCTATCGGGGTAGCTAGAGGGGGATTCAAAGAGGTAGAAAAACAGATGGAGAAAAGATTAGATTGAAGCCAAAAGCAAATAGAAAAACAAAGAAAGATGAGGGTGTGCATCTGCACATGTATATTTAACTTGTAATCTGTAAATGACTTTGTAATCTGTAAATGACAGGTGAATTTTACTCACTCTATAGTGCAGATTCGAACTATAGATGAGAAACGCGATGTGAGTGAATGGCTGCCTACAGTGCCCCCTGTTGACATGGAGGCCACCACCTGGATGTTCTCAAGACTCAACCACTCTAAGTTTTCATCATAGAATCCCTTGTAGGTCAAAGCCTAGAGGAAAGATAGAAAGAGAAAGGGATGAAAGGCCGTTATTAATAAGATTAGTAATTAATGGGAGGGTTGAAAGAGAAATAAATTCCTTAAAAGACAACAAAAAGTCTGTGAGGGAGATTTTAAGTACTTTTCAATTTGCATGAAATTAATACCAAAGGTTTTTGTTATTGCTACCTGTTGTAAGAAGGCTATGAGGTTGCTGGTCCCCCACTTGTCAGGTTTAGGTAGGTTGATGTCTTTGAGATAAAGCACCAAGTTCTCACAGTCTTTGGGTCTGAAGACTCGACCAGTGTTTGAACTGAGCAACAGGCAGGTCTGACCGAGCTTCTGTAAGATGTGACGAGAAGACGTCTGGGCACTGCAGTGAACCACGGCCACTTGAGTGGACCGGAGGCGAGAGAAGGCGTAGCTGAGCAGCATGCTAAAGAGAAAGCAAGGGAAAAGAGTCAAGAGATGCAGTCACCAGAGATACAGTCTTAACAGCTTCAGCAAATAGGTTGACATCATAACTCCCATAGATCTCATATAAGATTATGATCTTTGGAATGACCTAAGGTAGAAATGTGGATTGTATGCAAATGCTAAAAAGCACAGACCGAAAGACAAAGCAAGACATTTTGAGAGGATGGAACAGAGAAATAAATAAAATGATTCGCTGTGGTGACTCCTGAAGGGAAAAGTCGAAAGAAAAAGAAGAACAGAGAAATAAATAATTGCGGCCTAATGCAAGACATGGATGTATGGTTTTTCATTCCAATCAAAGTGAGGCAAGACAACTCAAAGGAAAAAAAAACACAGTGAGTGAGTCTCAACCTAAATGACATACTGAATGAATAATAATGACTTCAGAGGCAATGACTCTGTGCAAACAGTCAAACAGCAAATTACCACGTAGCCATGCCCCTGCAAAGCTGATCATTATTCTGACTTGTCAGTGAACCACAGTTCATTTCTTGAATGTGTGCTGATTGGGTTTTTTTATGTGTCTCAAAACCCATATTGCCCCCCCCCCCCTCACTGTGATCTTACTGACCATTTTCTCTGGTAGTGATCAACAGTGATTATAGGTTTTTTTCTAAACAGACTAACATTCATTAAAACGTGTCCAACAATCATGGCAATGAAGCTAAAAGAGTGAATGTAAAATAATTATGTCAAAGTCAAAAGACCGCAATGAATGGAATTTTAAATCCATATTTTAAAAATAGCGTCTCCCACCTCCAAAAATATGCGCTTCAGGTTAATTGGCTGTTTCAAAATTGCCTGTAGTGTGTGAGTGTGAGCATGTGTGGTTATCTCTCTATGCGTGACTCCACAGTGCACTGAAGTCGTGCTCGGAGTTTGCCCCACCTCACGCCCTAAGCCAGCTGGGATAGGCTCCAGCTCCCCGTAACCCGCTATGTCAGATAAAGCGGTGATTAGAAGATGGAGGGATGGATTTTAAAAATATTTCTTTGTTTGAGTTTAGTCCATTGGTTTGTAAATATGTATATATTCTGAGTAATATCTGCTCTGTTTGATTATGCGTGCGTGTCCATATTACCCCTTCCCGCAGCCCTCCGGTCCGACCACCATGAAGGGCTGCCTGTGCTGATTGGTGAGCCATGGTGAGAAGCAGTGAAGAGCTCTCTGCATATCTGCAGTCTCAATAACAGGCAGCGAGTGAGCGTGAGAGAGCTGCTCCACTGTCAGACTATCAGGAGGCTGGAAAGTATAGGCCGCTAGACGGCCGCTGTCTGTGTCGTAGTAGGTGTCCAGTGGTTTTCTGGCATCCGGTGGGCTTTCCCTGGTCCAGCTTAGCAACTAAATGAGGACAGAAATAAGGGTTGTAGTGATAGTACTGGTAAGATTACATTAGATGCATAACCTACATTCGTAATTGATGGTTCATTCTTCTACTTTTGAAATGTGAGACATTAATATCATTGTAAACATAAAGATGACCAGTTCTGTCAGTCACCTCTGCTTATATATTTAAAAAAACCAAAAAACCCAGAGGTCCTCACCTCTTTGGCAAAGTCCTGGCGTGCTTTAAGGTTGAGGTTTCCTCCCAGACCTCTAAGAAGACCAACGATAAACTGGCCTCGCTCTGACACAGCGTTGAGGTGTGACAGACCATTCAGGACTGTACCCACCAGGCTGGTCTCCACCACAAAGTTATTCTGATGAAAGAACACAAAAAAGATGATTGAAATAAAAAGAGTTGCACAGCTAATGAGGATGGCACATTGCAGAACACATACATCAAACAATAATCCACACGTATGTACACCCTTCCTGACCATGACTCAACCCACCATGTTGCTTTGAAGAAATTGATTCAGCAATTTTTATATGGTTAGTTAAATGTTCAAATACGCCAGCAGGAAAAATTCGTCAGCAGGACCCTTTATCTGTTTCCATATCAAAATCAAATCAGAATTTGTCCATAATCAAACCAATAGTGACTCACAATGTCAAAGATCGCAAAAATAAAACAGTCCTGGATCTGCTCATCTGGAAAGATCAGCATAAAAAGTTTATTTGGGTCTATTCTGACCCAAAGTTTTTATGGAAATTGTAATCCAGTTAGAAAACTGATTTATCAACAAATAAGTTGAAGATGCTAAACAGGATTTATGCATGGAGTCTGCTGACAAACACTTGTCAATGACAGCATTTAGGTTTATTACAGCAAGTACTGACAACATATATGAGCGTGATTTATTAATTGTCCTGTATTGTTTTGTTCATATGTAATCTTGGTTGCTTTATTTCAATAGTCTGGCAAAAAGCTGGAGTTCAACACAATTAAATGATTTGACCATTTTTAGAACCACTATGTAGACGTAAGGTACAGTTACCTGATTGAGTACCCAATCCAGGGCTTGCTGGAAGTAGTTTCCCAGCCAGTTTTCTAGATTAACACAACAATCCTCGGGCTGGCCCCTCAACCATGACTTCAGCAAGGCAGCCACATTGATGTCCTCATCACTGAACATGTCCATGGGAAAATGTGGAGGCAACAAAGTTAAGAGATAGAGTTTGATAACAGCAATTGTCTTAAAAGCTGCTCGCAAAGAGTGACCGACCTGAGAAAGATCATCCCCATGCGGGATATGGTGGCAGGCGAGGCACAGCTGAGGTCATGAGTCTCAAACAGGAAGTTAACATTGGGTCCAAACTGGATGCGTTCTCCACTGGGCATGGTTAACAATCGATTGTCATCAAGCACGGAGTTCAGACTCTCAATCCACTCTGGGTCTATGTCGCCATCACAGACAATCCAAGAGTTCACCTCTACAAAACACAAAGACATATAAGCACACAGAACATGCCATCAATGACTAAAAGGCTTTGTCCAAGTATATAGTGTTGAATTTTAGAGATCTTTAGGCTTTAGGCTAACTTTACAAAGTCCTTGTAATGTGTACCGGGTACAGCACAAGAACATTACCAATCAGCTTTTATTCCAGTTGTTAAAAGTCTGTCTGTGCAACACTCCATACCCTGTGGTTCTCTAACCACATTCCTGGCACTATGTGTGAGGACGCCATCTGCCCATTCTCTGGTGTCCATGTCTATATGCCCCAGCAGCTGTTGTCTGGGCATGGCTTTAGGATTCATTGTGTACTGCTTTACCTGCAAAAGTACAGCATTAAAATATTTTTCTGATCGATTAAAGGTTGGACAAATGTGATTCATATTCCTTTACATGCTAAAAAACATTGGAACCAAAGATCACTTGTGCATTTATTGAATCTTTATTGTATTTTTATATTAATTCCACACACTAAATAATTTCATTCAGTTCCAGGTTGGTGCATTGTCTCTTGCTCACCACTTTCCCCGTCTTGCCAAGGGCAGCTCTCAGCATCCTCCACAGCGTTGATTTCCCTGCTCCGCTTGGCCCTACGATGACGACTCCCATGCGTTGTCTCAGCTGCTCATTCAGCTCCAATGCCTTCTTTAACTGCAACGAGATGAAACAGGCTATCATTAGTCTATTTCCAACCCTTTACAAGTAATTATCTAAATATTGTGCCATTGCTATCGTAAGATAATTTTGGTAGCATAGAGTGGCACTAAAACACTGACTGAATATCACTTCACCAAATATATCTTGGTAATAAAGCATGTATCGGGCTAATAAATAGATTTTTCCATACAAACACACACACACACACACACACACACACACCTGGCTTGGTATAAGTTCAAGTTGTGCCTCCTTGTAGACTTCCTCCAGTGCATGCGTCAGTATCTGGTCCTCGACATCGGTAAAATTGACCCCAGAGAAGACATCTCTGACCAGAGCATCAAACCTGGAGCTATCGGCAAATGTCAGCTTGGACATAGTGTTCAATCTCAATGCCTGCACCACCAGACTGCTCTCCTGAACTGCATGGAAATGATACAAACCGATTCAATTTCCATGTCAACTGCAAATAGGAAACTGCATGTAAAATACAGTTTGTATAAATGAATATAAGATGAAATGATCACATGCAAGAAGAAAAGGAATAAAATACAACAAATTTCAAAGTTATTGGTAAAAATGTACTTTGTTTTATTTCTCGGGCCATTTCTGCTCTGCTCCTGCAAATATTTCCTGCTAATTACAAAAGCTGGTCATGATTTAAGAGTTTGTCAATACTTCTGTTCTCTTCTCCAAAGAGGCTGGCCGGAATATTGGCCAGAATCTGTACAGAGATAAATGCAAGAAAACCTCCGGGACTCATTGTGAGTTAGGAGGTGCATGTAGTGGGTGTGTAGGTGTGTGTTTGATAGATAAAAGGTTCATGTTGGGAGAGAGGAAAACAAAGTGGAAGAGGGCTTGAGAAATGGAGGGATGAAACAAAACCAGACACAAAAAAGAAACGGGGGCCGAAAAACAGAGAGTATCAAGTGGGATTGGAGAGGCCTTCACAAAGTAGCTACATAGGGGTCAGATGGAGAGGAAGGACAGTGGGAAAAAGTACTGAAGAGGTAAAGAACACTTTTGAGAGTTGATGGGGAATAAGTGAATGAAAAATGACAAAAGTCAAGGTTTCCTGTAAGTTTAATTATTTGTATCCTATACTAACCCAGATATCTGCCATATTTACGTCTTATTTTTGGCACTGCACACATCTGTCTTGCTCTGACACTGTCTTGCTATGTTTTGTTCTGATGATTTACCCACTGACATTACATTTTCAGTACAGCTGGATCCAATAAGATTGACGTACCAGTTGATTTTAGATAAGATAAAGTTCCTAAATGTCAAAATACCTTAAATACTGGGCTAAATATTTCCTCCTCTAAATATTTATGTCATTGATAAAACGAGTGATTAACAAGATGTAGAATTTTTGGCAAACAAATCCCACATTGATTAAAATTACCGCAATGTTGCATTCTTCACTTTTAAGACCCTGAATTAGCAGTAGTTTACAATATTTTTTGCAGTACTTCATTCTCTAAATCTTTGTCTGGATTAGTTTCACTTGACAAAAAGCACCATATTTGCTGTGTTGTAGGGCTTTCAAGGTCACAGACAAAGAAGCCTTCACATTCTTACACTACTTTCACAACTCCCTATAATTTTCTACTACTGGAAAAATATAAAAAAAATATTGTACTTTCAAATAAATAATAGCCAGAGGGGTCTTACTCTTGTCCTTCTCATGACTCCTCCTCTGATGCTGGAGGAGGCTGCCACAGGCCTTGAGGACCGTCTTTAAAGCACGCAAACCCCAGTCATAGTGCTGCTGGGGAGTCAGTAGCTCCCTGGACACAAAAAAGGCACATTACCACACATACTCACTGTGAACTGGCTGACTGTCAAGCTAGTGGTGGGATGACTTGAGCACAAAATCAATATATTGAGGAAGAGAATCCAACAGACTTAGTGGCAGTATGAATGATTTAAAACGAATTAATGAACAGCATGATTTAGTCCTGAACACAAACACCACTTTGAAAACTGTTTAGACAACATAATGTTGCATAGTAAAGACTGAAGATAACTTTACAGTGGAATACATTCTGTTCATACTCATTCTCACTTCGACCCTAACCCAAACCAGATCACAATTTTTACCTGGCCAGATTAAAGATAGCAACCAGTTTGCGGCCCAGTATCTCTCCGTTCTTGAAGCCCTCAGAATAGAGGATGACCTCAGCAATGAGATCATTGTCTGGTCTGCTCATAGCCACAGGCCTGAAGAGCTGCTTCAGGTTGTCTGGAAGCTTCTGTCTTCCTCCATAACCTTTTCCTGCTGGGTTCAATGTGATGAACACGCCAGAGTTTGGGTCTAATTCTACCTGCAGGATAAAGACAAGGGAACAATGTGTGTTATATACGACATGTTAGGTCATCTGAATGATTGTTTGCTAATTAGTGTCCCAAACAAAGCCTCCAGAGGATGAAAGAACTCAAGAACTGACTGATTGAAAGACTGATTTGACAAGAAAAAGCCACTAATTGTTTTTTGGCAGCAGTATTATATTTAACATCCATGTGTTGCACTTCTTATTTTCCCGACCTCCTTCCCCAGCAGATCACACATGTTCTTGTGATGTTTAAGAGAGTCTTGAATGGCCTGGATCTGCATGGAAACAGCAGACAACACTGCCTCCTCCAAGCGGTTAAACTCATCAAAGCAGCCCCACGCACCGCACTTCACCAAGCCCACAAAGATCCGTCCCATCGACTTCACATCGATACCCTAAAAAACAGACAGATACAAATCAGAAACACCTTCTTGTGTGTTGTCATTTGTAGTTTCCATTGAGTGTTGCTCTCAGATAAACGGTCACCAGTATGAATTTTATGTCACATACTCTCTGGGAACATTTCTATACCTCATCGCAGTTGAACACCAAAACTTGTCGTCCAAACAAGCCACCGAGGGCTTTGACAGATTCAGTCTTGCCTGTGCCAGCGGGCCCATAGGGGTTCCCACCAAGCCCCATTTTCATGGCCTGGGTCAGAGTCAGGTAGCACTTATCAGTCAGCGGCGTGTGCACCAGCTTAGCAGCATTCCCCTGTGAGACAGGAAAGGTAGGATGGAGAAGAAAGTGAGAGATAAAGCGACTAAGAAACAAATTGAAACACATCAAGTTAACCAGACACCAGTGAAGGTATCAAGGAGAGAGGGAAGGGGGAGGGACATAGGAGAGAGAAAAGAAGCCAGCAGAGGATAAAGACAAATACACAGATGATCATTTGAGAAAGGATTGACAGTCAAATAAAGAACAAGAAAAGGGAACTGAAGTGATCGAGGCCGAGTCTAGCTCGTGTTTCTCATCGGTGCATAAACAGTGCCACCAAAAGGTAAGAAAATAATATGTACAGGTATATCCTCAAGACACACAAAAGGGCTCTTTTGAGACACAAAAAGAGTTATTGATGCATTCATGTTAGTCAGTTACAAAAGATGAGACTTTATAACATGCTAACTCACCTGGTATTCATATGTATATGTGAACTGAGCGTCCACCATATGTATGAGACAGCATTTGTCTGGTCCCATGTAAAAGCGAAGCTGCTTCTTCCAGACCCACGCATCAGGACTGGTCGCTCCTGCCTTGTTGAGCTGCTTGATCACGCTGATGTTGTGAATAATATCCAAGATCAAGGCCTTCAGCTTCAACGCCAGGACACCGGACTCTGTGCAGGAGGATACGCAGGAGTCTGAGGATGGCACAACTGATAGGCCTATGCAAATATGAAACGTGGCCATTATAGAGGTTCTGTTTCATGTCGTAAATGTCACAAACAGGATGTAAGAGGGACATTTGTGAGAACAGACACCTGCACCGGAGTGAATATTCGTATCATTCCTGTCTTTTGAAAGTGGCCACTTGTTCCTTTTTTAAATCTAAAAGAGCTCTATGTCGATGATTTGGATTTTGTTGTATTGAGGTTTACATACATGATTTCAGCATTGCAGCAGAGGCACAGAAAAATACCCTGCCATATGGGTACCATCCTGTCTTGCTTTATGCCAAAGGAGAACTCTCTCCACCTGGGTTTATGGTCCATTAATGGAGGCTGGATAATTAGATTATCCCTCTCCCCATTACTTTAGTTTCTTTAATTAGTACTGCCACTCCAAAGCCTCTTCAGTCTACCTGTTTGTTTGAAGGGAGCCGGTAATTAGATGAGATGCTATCATGGAGATGATTGCTGTTTCAAGAGTGTATGGCAAACTTCTGAATGCAAGACAGTCACAAAATTAATTAGATTATCCGCTGTTACTGTGCTGTGAAGAAACGTCCGATTTTCTGAAATAACGTCAAAAGCTTGGGGATGTGTGATATTTTGTGAGGAAACCATTGCTTACATTTAAACATTTTATATAAGACAGCAATGTGAAACTTGCAAGCAATGTCCCATGAAATTATTCCACCTCAGGAGCTTGGGGGAGCTTTTCATCTCAAGAGTGAAGGAGAACACTTGATTAAAATTTAAAAGTCTTTTTATGAAATCTAAGTTGCATGAAAAATATGCTGTCCTGCTTTATGCAGCCATAGATCCTACCCCCCCCCCCCCAAATAAAGTTAAATTAGCCTCGGGCTATCGAGACATTCACATTAGAACAATCATTCAGCAGCGATGACAGTAATGACCCACAACGCTGATCAGATCTCTATCACTGACAAGACATGGAGCACACCAAAAATAGGAACAAGGAAATTTGGAAAGGTAAGTATTATTCTGATACCAATCAGCAAACATAAAAGGCATGGAAATATTGATAAGTTTACGTTAAGTCATTATTTAACATCCTGAGAAACATTTAGCATGCTGTAAATGAGCGAATCAATTTCCTCCATCTAACCCTGTCTTCTGCATCCTCTTCTCTCACACCAACTACCTTTATGTCCTCTTTTATTTCATCGGCCTCACATGAGAAGTAGGTTTTCCTCTCGGTCATTTTGTTACACTAAAGAAAAATTGCAACCAGCATTGTGAGATGCAACATTCACTCATTCATTTTCATGTACCGCCGCTGTATCCGCTGCAGCGGGTCACATGTTCCTGAATAAATGCAGAATACAGTACGGTTTGTTAATACAAAACGGAACAGAAGGAGAGACAGATGGAAAGCATATGACTACTGGAACCCACTGAGTATACATTAAACCCATGCAACCTACTCAATCACACTACACCTGGGGTGTCATCCTTTGCCTAAACTGTTGTTATATTTCGTTACTTGGTTCTCTTGATAAAGAGAATGTGGCTCATTCATATTCATACAGAGTTACCTTTGTTAGCTTGATCATCGGTGTTGGTGTCCACTGCAGTGTAGTGTTCTAGTTTGGCATTTAGCTCCAGCTCCAACTGCTGCAGTTTGTGATCTTTCAAAGCTCGTTCCACATCTTCAGTGAACTGGATTTGCTCAGCCAAACACAGAATCTGCAAGAGAAAGGAGACTCTGTTATTGAACTACAATATGTTTAGACTTTGGAGCTATTAAATTCAGATATCAAAGTAAGTTGTACAAAAACTGTGCATGTTTGTGTACTTGTGATGGATAGCGTGAGGGGTCCACCTCCCCTTTCCTCCCCGCTGACACACATTCATTCAGGAGGTGCTTCAGAGTCTCCCTCATTTCCATTGATAGCTCACTTAGCCACACCTAGAGAGGAGTAACATTCAGGCACAAAAATAAACAAATAAAATGAAAAAAATAAATAAATAAAGCTTTTAGTTTAGATCATTGAAAAAATTAGTAGATCAATGTGGTTCTCGCAAATTAACACAATATGCTCAATTTTAATCCACCTGAAAGAGTATGTACTGCACATTAACCACAGTGTAGGGATGCATCAGTGACACCATTGTCAGGCAAAGTGCAAATACTTTATATCTACATTTCAATACTGTTGGTTAATACTTGGTTAATTATTTTATAGACTTCTAAATAAGGGCATTACAAGATTTTCCAGGTGTGTTTTATTTTACATAGGTATTACTTTCTTTCTGTGGCAGCTGAGTGAAATCCTCATTTCCCCTTGGGGATTAATAAAGTATACTTTCTTGCTTTCCTCTTTCTTTCTTGAATTTACTAAGCAATTCAACTGATTGCTGGATTTTTGCATAAAGGATAAGACATTTATTAATTTCAGAATTTGATTTAACCAACAGAAACACAACAGAGACTTCAGAGAGTAATATTCATGAGCAAAATGATGTCTGAAATACATTGCACAAAAATAAAAGAAAGAAGAGGACAAAGCCAAAAGGAGAAGGAGGTTAAGGAGAAGGGGAAGAAGAAGAGAAGAAGAAGGAGGGTGATGAAGAGGAGGAAAAGCAGGCTTGTGGGCAGATGATAGTAAACTCTTTGGTGCGAATATGGATGAGAATTACGTGTAGACTTGAGAATGCTGAGAGTAAGTTAAAAAAATAAGAATTATCTACAGCCAATCATTACAAGCAATATAAGGGGTAAGTGTCTCATATTTTCACAGACCATCACTAGTTGCTACACAGTTGGTTGTAGCTATTAGCATGGTGCTAGCATTAGTCAACTCCTTGAACTCATGCCAGTGTTCAATCAAACTGTGTCTATTTATAGACCAGCTTCCTCTTTTTAGATCAGCAGTTTTATCCCAGCACTCAACTTCCCTTTTCTGATTGCAGTTTACTAAGACCTTAAAGTTATGTTGTCAAAGCGTTACTGGGCACAATAATAATCCCAGTATCAACCTGATACATAACACCCATGTATGTGCATCCCTACCACAGGAGCGTACAATAAACACATTCACACAACATCCAGCTTCACCTCTACAAGACTGGAGATGCGTACGAGGTTTCTCAGTGGAACAACTTCCCCCTCCAAAGAACACATGGCAACAATGTGCTGCCACTCCTCATCAAACACAACACTATGAATTCCTGCAAAGACAATCCACAATAATATTAGCTTCACTTTAATACCTTTCAAACAAAGAACACTGAGGAAGTTATCTTTGAATTTATTTTTGAATTTATCTCTTCCTCTTCTCTTTGAAAGAGGAAAGAAAAAAACTGAGGTTTTTGACCTCCAAATAGTTTCTTGAGGTGCGACTGGATGACAGTTGGGTTGGTTGCCTGACCGAGAATCTCTAATAGGTCGTCATCACCTATGAAGTAAAAGCGTGGGAATGCGGAACGTTTCTCCTGTAAAAAAAAACAAAAAAGAATACCAAACAGTTATAAGCGCAACCTTATGTCTTACATGCTTACATGTACAGAATGTGTTCTTTGCACAAACATTTGCATGTTAGGGTACCTCCAGGAACTCATTGAGTGACTTCTGGCAGCGCTGCAGTTGGTCGAGTATGGTGACCAGTGAATTCCTGATGCCTGCCCTTAAGCTCAGAGACACAACTCTGTTGTCTCTCTTAATATCTGACATTATAGACCTATTACACATAAGGAAAATATTTTGTGACTGAATGCATGTAAAACACTTCCTGTCTTTTAGACAAATTTTATCTCTCTAATTTTATTCATATAAAATTTCAGCCACAGTGAAGCTAAAAATCATACAGAACACAGATATGAAATGTGTAAAAAGAGCTTGTCTTGTAAAACAACAGCTTTAGATTTGATGCTGTACAGACACAAATGCTAAAATAGCACCTGAAGTCTTCATCAACCCTTTTGAAGCGGGCTTCTTCCCGCGGCAAAGCCCCCCTTCCAAAAATCGGCTCCAGGTAAACCCAGCGTCTCTGGATGGCATTCAGATCGAGCAGGTACTCATCTAAGTCAGACAGCCTGACCTCCCACAGACCGACCTGGATATCCAACGTAACATGAATTAATGTTACCTTAATACAGATGAACCACGGAGAGGAAAAACTTAAAAACAGACCTCAATTTTAACACACACGAAAAAAATAAAGAGATTAAAAAAGCACATTCACAGATTCAAGCTTTTGACCCAACCTTATCTTGGAAGCTGCGGTAGTAGGGAGAGTCTTTCAGAGACTGCAGCAGACAGCGGTTATCTCCCACCTGGATGGGCACAGAGCAGCAATGAATTCAACTTTTCTTGACAGCGCTGGTAGGTATGCCTTCATTTTTCTGCAAAATAATTTTTGTCTCCTAAGCCTCACAGGTTTGGAGCTAGAAAAGTAGAAAATGCATTATTTTGCTAACTAGAGCAGCTAATTCAAGAGACGTGAACTCTTGGAAAACTGGGTTGAAAGATAAAGAGATCAAAGTAGATGCTAACTAAATACTTGCATACTGGATTCAATCCAGGGGGCAATGTTAAAGAAGCCTTTTGTTTCATGGATGAAAAATTAGTGACTGCTTAAGACAAACCCCACATCAGCATGATACTATGCACATTGTGTTTTCCATTTACATGGACTCTGTATTTACGTTTGTTTCAGCGTCCCTACCTGGTTGACGATATCCTTCCAGTCCTTGATGAGGGTGATGGTGCGTTTGCTGCTGTCTGTGTACTCAATGAGGGTAAAGTTTGCAGCAGCGCCCCACAGATCCAGCTCCCGCAGCGCCTCTCGGATCGTCACTTCTGCCTGAGCACGACTGTTCAGGTCCTAGATGCAGGCACAAGAACAAACACACACACAGTCTTCTATCAATACTTCATTTACGATTAAAAAAACTGTGAAAATTGACCTCTATAACACCTGTATATTGATTTGTTAGATGTAATAGAGGTATTGTATAAAGAAGCATGTGTCCCTAGAGAAACATATACTTTTCACAGTTGTACTTGTATGTGTGTTCATACTTTAAGCTCCGTTGCCTTTTCTACGATGGTATTTGCCACACCAAGGAGGTCATTAAAGGTGAGTCTCTCTAAAGTCGTTCCTTTCGGAAGGCCAAGCAAACGGAACATGTCCAGCCAGTGGTCCTGAGACAAATGCTCCCCACGCACATACTTTAGCACTGGGATCATGTTCTAGGGTAAGAAAGCAGGGGGAACAGAGTATGAGCATTAACCACTATGCAAACATTCACTTGTCAGGATTCGAAAATAAAATCCATTCTAAGATTTGTCAATATTTTTCCATGATCAAAATAAATAAATAAACAATGCTACAATTTCCCATCACGTCTACCATGGTCTACCTTGTATTTGTCTACTTCTCCCTGCAGCTTCACAGACATGGCGGTAGGCTGCTCCAGCTTCCTAAGCCTGTCCTGCCACGAAAAAAGAAACTCCTCGAACACATAGACTTTACTCCTGGAAAAAAAAAAAAAAAAAAAGGGATGCATGAATGTAAATCAAAAACACAAAGTTGTAACAAAAAAACTAAAATCATCCAAGCCATTGATGGCAGACGTAAACCTCTACCTGAATGTGATCCAGTCCTCTTGGGCCTTTTCTGTGAATCCTTGCTGCCACTCCTCATACAGACCCCAAATCTGCCTGCACTCCTCCATGTCTCTTTTTGTCTCCTCTGCTACAGAGAAATCTGGAGCCTCCAGGTCAAAGCAGGTGCAATCCTCTCTAAGGAGAGGAAAGGAGTTGGGAGTAGAGAAAGTTGAGGGGATTTGTTTGTTTATCTGGATTTGCTTGAATATGTGATGGATTTCTACCAAGTTTTACGAAAAGCAATCAAGTATTTTTGTGTAATCCCACTAACAAAACAGACAAATTGACAAAAGACAAACCCAAAAAGTAAAACCCTCCCTGACAGAGGCGAAAATATCTATGATACCAAAAATAGGAACCAGGGAGACACTGATAAATAACGTAAAGATTGTAATCCCTGTTGAATGACAAACCTTTATGGGGTATCTGAGTTATTAGTCACATTCATAGCCATAATCTTATCGTGTCAGATTTAGATAAATCATGAATAATTCCACAGACAGAACAAGGATTTATGTAAACTATGTCTCTGGCCACATTTCACTTTAATGCAGCATTTTCTAACAAGATAAGGGCAATAAACATCCTTATCGGCCATCCTGACTCTCGGCAAAAAAATATATAGATAAATTCAGCATATTACAAAACAACTTACAGCAGTTTAATGCGCACAAGCTCCAGTTCCTGGAACTCCTGCTGCTTATCTTTGATGGTTTGGAGGCATGCGAGCAGGGTAGCGTGATCGCCCGTCTCAAGCATCTCATCTTTAGGCTTCAACTGGTCCCAGCGGGCTTTGAAGCGTTCTAGGTCTGCCCTGTAGGCATCGATATGGCCAGCAGCCTTACTTCGCATGACTTCCACCTAAAGGGGAGACAGGACAGGAGAAATGAAGCCGCATTAAAACCACATTTGAAGACGGAAAGAGAACGATTGGGATAAATGGCAGAAGAGAATTAAAAGAGCAAAAATAAAGAAGAAACATTTCAATACAATCAGCAGCAAACAGCTGCTGACAGATTAACTGCTTATATCACCTGTTCCTTAATCATGAGCTGGTGACTCTCCATGACAAGCTCCAGTTTGTCCCACTTGGCCCTCAGTGAGGACAACGAATCCATGCCGGCACCAGCAACAGCTCGCAGTAAGCGGTTCTTCTCCTCAGCACACTGGAACTGAGGTAGGATCTACAGAAGTGAAACAGGACAGTCAGGCAGTGTTGCCTCATGTCATGTCACACATCTGGCACATATCATACAGATGCTTTATAAATCAAACTTCAAAATATATTTTTTAAAAATTGGTTCTAAACAGGAATCTATGAGTATGTCATGTAAATTAGGGCAGCAGCTAGGATAGTCTGATACATAGAGAAACATTTGGAATAAATAAAGAATATGTGACTTGTATTTCTAAAATCTAAAAGTATCACTGTTATCATTCGAGAAAGTTCATATCCAGACTATTTCCTTACTTCGGGTTTGCGAGCTTGAATCTGGTTATATTTGCTCTTGATTGCGCCAATCTCTTCCATTGTCTCTGGTCTGGTGGACAAGGCCTCCATTGACTCCAAAACAAAATTGTCAATGGTCTGTGTGTGGCCTGCAAGTAGGAAACAGTGTCAACATCAAGAAAAGGACCAAGAAAGCGCAGACATAAAAAGGGAAATCTCACCGGCAAACACAAAAACATAAACGGGTTTTACCATGTATGGACTTCCTGAGTGCCAAAAGCAACATGTCAAATAGTCGCTGGATGAAGTCATCGATGACAGATTTAATTGGCTCACAGTTAATGGTGATGCAGTCAACCTTCTCCTGACTGACAGAGAAGGAAGGAGCAGTTTAGTAAATAAAGCAGTTACTATTTGTGGTGTTGATTCTTCAATGACATCCACTTCTTAAGAATTTCAAAAAGAGGAAGTGAATGTAATTCCTCAAGGGTAGAAAAAAAAATGTCATGACGAGTGGAATAAATGTTGACACAGAAAAATCTGTAATTTCATGAGCACAGTGAAACAAATGTTTCTCATTCTTAGATTTTTTTTGTAGTATCATCATCTGTTTAAGAATAAAGACAACTTTCACAATCCCACACCATTTTATTGAAATCCTGTCATTGTTTTGACTGTAGTAGAAATGACTCATGTTCAAGCTGTGTTTTCTTGTCTATACTAAACAAATACAATATTGCAATGTTGTAAGAGTGGCGGGTACCTGGGAAGACGTTCTGACTCCTTTCCTCTGGCCTTCAGGGCCTTGAAATTTCTCTCCCAATCTTGCACAGAGTTCAGATGCTTCTCTACTAACTTCTCTAAATCCACCTGGCCCAACACCACCCACTCCTGCAACACACACAAATAAAACATTTATACTTGTTTGGTTACTTTGCACATGACAGAAGCTACACGGAACCACAAGTCATAGAAGTCTAAGTAACAACTGAAGTGCATATGGTGTTTTTTTAAAATCATCCTTAAGTTAGTTGTTACTCAGTTTGCTGTTGGAAAATTCCACCTGTAAATCAGATGTGCTGAGCTACTGTGCACTTCCGTATCAGTATTTACAGTATATCAGTCATCAGAGGTGCAAAGGCCAATAACTTATAGAAGAAGTCATAAATTTTATGACAATCATAACATTAATCTTGGCCTCTGAGGCCAGGTTCAAGTATTGAAAAGCAGCAAGCTTATCATGAAATTAGGATAAATATCCTATAAATCACTGCCTTCTTCACACGTCTCTTGATGTTTTACCATCATTGTCAAAGTCACGTGTTGCTCAGGCACCTTGAACTTGTGTTGGATTTCCTGCAAGCGGCTGAAAAGATCCTCCGCTTTGCTGAAGATGGTGAGGAACCCAGACGCATTCCTGTCAATCATGACGCCGAAGATAAGCTCCTCCCCCTGGGCACTGACCCCTTTGAACTGGTTTGGGATGGAAATGAAGCGCTTCATCTCCCTGAAATAGCGTGCTCGCACCTCCTCAAATGGAGGACGGAACTGCAAACGACCCTGCCTGTTAACAAAAAAGAGGGGAAATCAAAAGAAACTTTTTTTTTTAATCTACACTGAGCAATAATGTTTTTGCAGGGCAAAAAATACAGAGAAATAGTCATGTTCAGTTGAGAGGTAGGGAAAGATAAAGGGAAAATACTTTATATGTATGAGAAGAACAGGAAAAACATGATAACTCAATCAAATGGAGAGACGGGAAAAATAGTGAGAGTGTAGACAGAAGGCGTGTGCTGACTTGAAAGTGAGGTCTATGTGTATTTCAGGCAGGTTCTTGTTCAGAGCATCTAGTCCCATCTGATACTGGTGTTCAAGCGCCTTGTACAGCTGATGGTTCCAATGCTGACGCCATGCCCGCATGTCATCAGACCTGAAACCCTGTGAGCACATGCACATCTTTAGAAGAATTTCAACAGATGTTTGTTCACAATCATTACATGGTAGATCCATGGTAGACCTTCTTGTTTTGTCATAAATTTAGAAATAACTTGTCCGTTAAAAATCACAAAAAGGACAGAAGCAAAGGCCAGTATACTTCTGCATGTGATGGATACCTGAGCCTCAAGGGTGGCAAAGCCAGTTCTGAGGTCTTGAAGGCCATCCTTCCATCGCTGCTGATGCCTCAGTAGGTCTACATTCATCAGTGTCACCACCTTGGAAAATATACACAGACACATACAAAAAAAGTACACAGAAAAATAAGACTTAAGTTACTTTATGAATGTGAAGGAAACAATTCAGCATGCTTGCTGCATTTCTATTCAGTGAAATTATAAAATAACAAGGGACCACAACCTTTTCAATGAAATCAGTGTGCCATTTGCGCAACTTCCTGTTCTCTGTGGAGAGTTTCTCAGCAGCAGCTTGTAGTTTGTTGATATAAACTTCCAGTTCTTTGGGGGAGTCCCAGGTGATCTGGAGTTTACCACCTGATCCCTTTGACTGAGAATGAGGATTCTGAGAAATACAAGCAAAGAGAGTAGTACTGGTTGGAGATTAAAAAACAAAAGTGAACCAAACAGTGAACAAAGGTGAGAGAAATTTCATAATCTTGCAAAATCAGGCACTGGAAAGTCATCAAATTCAAATTCTCTATGATATGTATCTTAATATGATTCTAAAATATAAATTATTTTTCTACCTATATACACACCTTGATGACTTGCTCAAAGGCCAGGGCAAGACCAAGCATCATAGGTCTTTGAGAAGGAATCATCTGCTGGTCAATGGTGTTGTAGAAATGGGCCACCTACAACAGAACAGTTAGCTGTACCTTTCCCTTCCATTGTAGGATGGTGTGTGTGTGTGTGTGTGTGTGTGTGTGTGTGTGTGTGTGTGTGTGTGTGTGTGTGTGTGTGTGTGTGTGTGTGTGTGTGTGTGTGTGTGTGTGTGTGTGTGTGTGTGTGTGTGTGTGTGTGTGTGTGTGTGTGTGTGTGTGAGTGCATCTGTGTGTCTGTGGTGTGTGTGTGTGTACCTGTGTATCCTGACTAACTGGCTCACCTGTTTGAGGACGATAGCTTGTCTGTAGAATTTGTCTGCGGTATTAGCAGCCTGTTGAATCTTGGCTGGGATGGGAAAGCCCAGAGCCGACAGCTGCCTGACCTCCCTGAGCAAACTGACCAGTCTGTCTGAATACTGGATCTTAAGCCGGCCGTCCACATGGTCCAGGTCCATCACACGGTTACTGGCCTGGAGACTAGTGAGAGGGAGTTAAGATTGGAGAAATACAGAACATAAGATTCACATTCACCTGAAGTTCCATAGTTTGGTCTGATGATGAAAAGTTAAGATGAAATTCACTATTGCTCTCAGCCTTTCTGGAATGCCCTGTTATTTGTGGTCATAGTGTGAATTGTTCCAAACCTGATCCCTGACTTTGGGTCAGCCAGGCCAGACAGTATATCTCTGGACCAGTCCTCAAATTGTTCCTGCTCATAGGCCCTCAGAACTTCTAACAGATCATCACAGAAACGCAGGAACCCTTTGACAGCAGACAGATCTGATAGCAGCGCCTCAGCAATGCGGACGGAGTCCTCAACCTAACATAGGTACAAACAGGGAAACTGGTAAATCGAACTCCAGTCATTGTCAGAAATTATTTGTATTAGTATAATTAAATTAAATTAATAGTACCTCGTATCAGCTGTAAAATCATCGTCTTACACCAGGAAGTCTATGCTATGTGGGGGTCAGTCCCGTTAAGCATACATGCACACATTAGCACACAGACCACATACTTACTTACCTTGTGTATGAGCTGTCGCACCCAGACAATTTTGTTGACCACCTCAGGGAGATTTCTACCAATTAACGGTCCAGACTTGTCTCCAGGATCTCCATGGCAACGACTTTCAAAATCAGTCTTCAGGCCTAAAAAGTAGCAGTTTTAGTAAAAAAAAAAATCAATTTTCAACGAATATGCAGGTAGAGCTTTTCATGACCTTTCCCAAGACAGCGTGAAGCAAGCTGGCTTATGTGGTAAAGTTGTTCATGGATTCAAAGGTCGTCAAGCTTGATTCCATTTTACATCTTCAAATTTAAATTAATTGATTTTTTTTTTTGGGGGGGGGGTTGAGGTAATTGGTTTCTTAACATGTTTAAAAGTGAAGTCACTCTTATAATTTACAGCAGAGTTAAACATCTTCACCATTATAACTCCAGCATTTCTGAAGAGAATATGTTAGTCTTGAATGCACCAGTGTTAGTGGTGTTTAATAGTAAGACATCATGTCGTTGCTTCATCTCTCCCACACATTTTAAAAAAACCCTTCGGGTCTCAGTTATAAAGCAGTGTGTACACATGAATCAGCCTCACTTCCTGTCTGCTACAGCCATGCATTCAAACATTAAGGGTAATGCAAAAAACTCCATGAAGATTAATACATAGAAATTAGCTTACTATCAACAGTTCATTGTTGCGAATCATTGCAACGACTGAGAGGAATTTGCAGAAGAGTATTACTCCTGACAGAGAAGTCACAACCCTGCCTCTCAGGAGTTATACTTATGCCAAACTAATATGCAAACGCTTTTTCAAAAGAAATGTCATCTCTGCCTGTATAATGTGCAGAAAGAAGGTTTATTTTACAGAGGAAAACACTTCATTTATTGCTGGATGTTAGAGGACTGGGGGAATAATGTACAAAAAAAGCAGGATTCCAACACCAGAAAAAACAATTCTACAAGACTCTTCTGCATTTCATCAAAACTATTTAAAATCATGTAACAGCGCATCAACAGATTTCATGCCAGGTGAATCTGTAACAGGAATAAAAGTCAGAACCTTTGTTGTAGTCGAGCAGCCTGGCCAGTAGTGTCTCTCTCTCTGGCTGCAGCTCTTTGCTGATGGTGGGGCGTCTGATCAACTCCTTGTGCTTTTGAAAAATCTGTAACAGCTACACAACAAGCAAACACACATCCACAAGTACATTTGGTAAGTCCTTTCATTGCCACAAACCGACAACACAGTATTAAAAGTCCTGAACTGAAACAGTGCATTTTAGTACCTGTTGTGGATTATCCTGTACATTAGCAACAAAGCTTTTCAGTCTGCCAGCGACTTCCTGCTCTGACGGAGCCATCAGGCGCTCAAACTGAGCCACTGCTGCTCTCCAGAGAGGCTGCAAGAATGATACAACAAGATTTAAGTGAAAGCTTCTTCACCCTTCAGTGTTTTATATGCAAAGTCAAATCTCCATGACTGGTGGTTTCCCTAAGATAGTAATCTGAAGTAGGAAAGATCAATCAGCCACACAATGAGGAACCTGCTTTCCACAACCTGCATATACTGCACACAAGCATTTTGTTTCCAAAACTGACCTCAGTGTAAGGGTTGTAAAGCAGTGGGTTGAGTCCAGAGAAGGGTTCAAAAACACGATCTGAAGTCAGAGAATTTTGTTTCCCTCCTGGTAGCAGAAGCAGCAGTTTCTCATGAACTATGCGCAGGGTCACCACCTGGTAGAGACATTCATGTTATCTACGACCTACATACTTGGGATGGATTAGAACCACTGTGTCACTAGGACCCCAGGACTAATTCTAAGAATCTGTGCATACCAGTATGTGAGACACACAATTACTACCCATGCCAAATTGTCATTGAAAATGGTAATAGAACAAATAACAGATAGTTCCCAAATATAATATTCCAACCAACAAGGAAAATTGGACTATTTCTTTGAAACAGCTACTTGCATGTATGCAAAGGCTACATGTACCTGGATCAGTGGCAGAGTTTCCACTCTAAAGGGAAAATCTGCACCACTAAGTGAGGTCTTAACAGCATCACAGATGTGTACAACAGTTATGCAGTACTCTAAAGAGCCCACGTGGGATTGATTGTTTATCGTAAGGGAATTTCCTCTTGGCTCCTCCTTAAAGACATATATGTCCTGAGTAGATAAGACTGTCTCTTTCCAGTCGCTCCTTCGAGCTCAGGACAGTTCCAAACTGTTGTCTTTGAGCACTTATCCTGTGCAGGGTCATTGGGGACTGCAGTCTATTCCACCCAACAGAGCATGGTACACCCTGGACAAGTCACCAGTTCAGAATTTGATATTTTCTGTCAAAATTGCACTAATACTAGATAGATAGATAGATAGATAGATAGATAGATAGATAGATAGATAGATAGATAGATAGATAGATAGATAGATAGATAGATAGATAGATAGATAGATAGATAGATAGATAGATAGATAGATAGATAGATAGATAGATAGATAGATAGATAGATAGATAGATAGATAGATAGATAGATAGATAGATACTTTATTAATCCCGGAGGAAATTGCATATATCCACTGCTCAGGCATTAAATAACAAATAATACTGGATAAACACCAGGAGAAAAGGAAACATTGACATCACAGGACATACCACAAGACATACATTACACTAACAGACAAGACACATGCAGCACTAACAGGACTTATATACTACACTATAACTAAAATATAAACAGTATAAAATTTAAAAATATTACAGTATTAAAATATAAACAGTATAAAATAAAATATAAACAGTATAAAATTGAATTAAAATATAAAACAGTATAAAAAATAAATAAATTATATATATATATATATATATATATATATATATATATATATATATATATATATATATACAACAGTAATTGCTTATTTTTATTTTCCAGAACAATTTTACAGTGAAAATACAATATTATGGCAGCCCAACTTGTAAATGGTGACAGCATGACGAAAAATAGAAATAAAACATATGCGAAAGAGTTTCCTTAACCCTGTATCCCAACCAAATCTCACCTCATCTAATCTCTTTGCAAGGCAATGTAGGGTTTGTGGGCAGTGTTTGTTTCCTTTCCAGGGGTGGGGGGCATATCGCTTCCAAACCTGAAAAGAAAAGTTTTTAGACTTTACTACAGTCAAATTAATTATTTTTTTGTAGCATTTATTTTACAAGGTGTCAAAAAACATTCAACACCTTTAGCAGGTTCTGATTTTAATGATTGTCATACCTGTCCAGTCAGATGTTCACAGGCTATCACCCACTGTTCACAGATGGCAGCGCCGGTTCTTATGTTCTCTCTAACCGATACAAATGGCTCCTCAAAAATTTTAAGTCCACCCAACTTCTTTTGCACATATCTTCCCAGGGCCTCACCTTGTCAACATGAAAACACAAAAATAAAAACAAAACAATAAAAACTTTGTAATTACTGACTCACTACAAGGCAATGTATATTGAGGAGTTTCCAGGAAATGAAACTTTGTTTTTGTATACAAATGTGTTCTTTTTTTTTTTTTACAAAAGTGTTATAAATATAGAATGATAATTTTCATTTCTGTGCATTGGTTTGTGCATGAGTCACACCGATGACATCCATGAGTCGGACCATGCGTGTCTCCGGATAGGGTTCAAAATCAGTTTGCCTCCAAACATCATCAAGAGCGTCTTTGCTCTGTTCCACCAGATCCATAACATCAGACATGGACAACCCATCAAGACCCTCATATTCCTGATGCAAACACAAAGAGAAACAAGGTTCCATGTGTTAGTTAAGTTTGTTGCTTTCTTATTTTTCTTGAGAAGTCACTTGTGTTAATTGTCCCATTCTGTTTCATTGTGTGTTTTATGTTTTTCTTCCATTGCAGTTTTTTGCATAGGATTTCCAGGCAAAATAAAGGTGAAAATAAAGAATAATCATTCACATTTTAATCTAAGTTATATGAAGTTTGCAAAGAGCCTATATACAATACACACAAAACAATTTGTAATACAGTAATAACTTAAATTTTATTTTCTGATTTAGACAGCAGTGACATGTAAGGGTTTGAATATATACCTTTTGTATAAGTTTAAACTGCACAGTGAAATGTGTGGACCTTTCTCTAGCACTGCTCCTCTCTGCAGACTCAGAGAGATCAGTCCAGTACTGGAACTCATCACTTGGAGTCAGAATTCCTGTAAGATTCCGAGAATTCCGAGTAAGAAAAAACCAGAGCTCATATTGTGAAAAGTACAGGAAGCTTTTCTTTTCATCCAACATCTGGATGCGAATCATATACAGTACAGCAAATCAGGTACAGCCACTACCACCAAGTTGCCACAAAATAGCACTTATAATATGATGTCCCTTCAGAACAAAAGTAGAAATACATATAACATAAATATATTTCAACATACCAAGGACATTTTCTTCTGAGCGGCTTGACTTGGCAGAGGATTTGGCTCCAGAGTGGCGGATCACTGATCCCAGACCAGCCTCCAGCTCCCCCAACAGAGCTGCCAGCTTAGGGTCGAATGTTGAACACCATCGCTCATCCTTGAAAGGAGTTAAAGAAATTCACAATTTATAGATTAACTAGTCTCCTCTGCTCCTACCTCATTCAGTCAAATTCATTTCACTAAGGCTTTCAGAGAAAAGATGTTTATTTGTCAAACTTTTGTCAAATATATCAGATGTTTTTTAACTACTGCTATGAGCTGCATCAATTGGACTCTATAATACACAGGAATTAAAGCCTCACCTTCAGCAGCACAGGTGCAAAGACTTGTCTTACAGCCTGGTAGAGGGTGTTGATGGGAGACTCCAGCATGGATGAGACGAGGAGGCTCTGGTGAAGGTTTTCTTCTGTGATCACTGTGGGACGCAGCTTGAAGAAAACCAACACCTTCTCTCCACTATTCCCCGAAGCGTCAATCTGAAAAGGGGATTTGATTGTCAAGTCAGCAAACTTTATAATGTTTATTTGCTGTTTATGCATAATGCAGTAATATAGTTACATGTTCTGCATATGCAAATACTATTGAGATATACAGTACATAAACTATTAGGATCAGGGTGAACATTTGTGGTGCATTTGGTATCTTAAACACAGAACATTTATCTCTTTATAGTGGAATTTTATTAAATGTTTTCCTTTATTATAAGCTATGACTGTCCAATAACATGTATGAGCTTATGTTTTGATGTTACAAAAGACTTTCACATGGATGTATTGTTCTGCATGCCATTGTGACACTTGAACATCCTACTTATGATTCAAATATTTGTATTACCTTATTTGACAGATGAAGGTCATTATCATGTCTGCTGACAGACAGGACAAATTCATTCCCATCATCTAAGAAGTTATTGAGCTGTGTGCTGTCAGCCAGGGAAGACGAGGGTTTTAAGCCATAAAAGTTTCCTGTTGTAGTCAGGATAAACTTTTTACGCTCATCGTCAGAGCTGTGGGGCATCTTTCAGTGGCAATAATGTCCTGCGGAGAAAGATTAATTGTACATATACTTCAGAATATCTAACTATACTGTTTCAAGCCTTCCTTATTACAATAACAGTTAACATCCTTGAAGCTACAACTAGCAGTCGCATCAGGACCAGCGGTAGTTTGACCGACCGATACGACCAACAGAGGAGGCAAAAACTAGCTCTTTACTCCGTCCTTCGTTAAACTAAAGGTTATCTTTTCCTCACTAAAACAACCTTCGTTAGTTCATAAAACAATTATCCAGCCAGTCAGTTGTTTTTTTTGTCGTGAAGAATCGCATTCTATTAGCGTTAAAATGAGTCAACCCATGTTTGCAGGTTCCAAGTGCAGCCTGATAGCTAACCAGTGGCTATGGATGAGGCTAACGAGACGTGCTAGCTCATAAGCTTAACTCAGCGCCCCGTGATTAAACTTTAGCATTCTAGCTTAGCTGGGTGGACTAAACCGGACTAGCAAAATAAAAAGAAAACTTGTCTGATACCGTTTTGCTTCCAAATCTCCTTTCACAGCTGAGAGTAACTTGATTCATGAAGAAAAGCTATGTGTGCTCATGATTATGCCTGCGTGGTTACCAGGCAGCAACTCTGGTTGTACGCATCCTATTTACGCTCTTTACGTACGTAGAATGTACGTGCGCCGCTATTCTTACATTTACAGTGAGTAAATGTAAGAATAGCTATCTTCAGCTCTATCTTCGTCTTTTTTGAGACAGATGGAGCTTTTCCGTGATAACATCATTTTATAGTTTTCTTACCGCTAAAAGTTGGAGTATTTGTTATTTGTCATGTTAGAGAAAGACAAAAGCTTGAAACTTAACTTGATATAATAACTTGAAAGGACGCAGCAACCACGTCGTCCATGTGCCAAATAAATATGCATCCTTATTAATTATTTATTTGGCGAGTATTTAAACTTTCCAGTGGATTTTTTTTTTTTTTTTTTTATTGTCTGTGTGTCTGCAGGGTGGCTCAAACGTGCTCTGGTAAAAATCACATATCCCTATACTGTAATACCAACCGTACCTCTGGATCCAAACAGTATTCAGATCCAGATAGTCCATATTCCTTGGGCTCACAAAAATATAACTAAAGCATTAAAATAATAATCTGTGCTGTAATTGATCTCAAAACTACGGCAGCTAACTCAAGTAAATTTCAAACTAATGACTGCGGAAGAACTGAAGTTTTCAGATTCAGCATGGTATTTGTCTTTATCAGTGTTGACTGCTAGAGTTCAGAAAACACCATGTCTCTTCTAAAATTAACTCCCTCTAAAGAGTTACTTCCTGTTGCCCTTTGAACTATGAATTTGATCCACTGTAGTATTGTGTGCACTTCCCACATTTCATTAAACTGTGCGCTCTGTGAGTGTGAATAACTTTCCCTACGGACAAACATCCAGATTTATTGAAGAAAGCAGACAGCTCCAGATTCATGTCTTCTTCTCCAACTGGATTCACTCACTGACATTTAAAACGCACCTCTACAGCTTTACTGACATATGCAAATTAATAAATGATTTCTGGCATCAAGACAAACCCGTCCCTGTCTTTCTAGACTTACTATTTACTCACTTGTAATGAACCTGTAATGTGATTGTAAACCTGTAATGAACCTGTAATTGCGAACTGCTTATTAAGCAGTTCACAACTATTATAATAACATATAATATATATATCAGTAATATTATTGATATTACGGAATTACCCTGTTTGCCACCCAGCTGCTGTCTGGCACAACACGTTCCATCAGGGGAATTTGCAGTTTGTGCAGGGAAACGTTTTACTCTCCAAGCAACTATTTAGAAGTATCACTGAAACTGAAACTGTCTGTGAAGGAAGCTTGGAAGTACACTATTAAATGCTGACAGATTACAAAGATGTCATTGAGCTGAAGCCGAGTGGAATTCAACAAAATTCTACCTGGTTAAAATCATTATTTTTAAGCACATGAGATGGTGTAAAGGTCTTGTTTGTCCCCTTTTATTTCTTTAGCTTAAAACCTTTCGAATATCTCTTTGATCAACTTGAATTATTGGTAATGAAGATGGATAATTGCCAGACTTTTTCTAATATCTGTCATTTGACAAAATGCATGCATTAACATACAGAAGTGAAACTGCATTCCATTTAATGGGAGAGAAGAACAAAAATCAAAAACAGAATGCGAAAAGCATTACAGTTAATGGAGAGAAGGTGATATTAACAACAAATGTGGAAATTTCTGTACAGAGCACATCAGCTGTGTCAACACTTCTCCGACAGAAACACTACATTACACAACAGTCCACTGCTATTCTTGTGCAATCAAACTTGCACAAATGTGGCCTGAATGGATGTGATGCGTACTCTTGAGCGAACTAAACTTCTGTAAGAGGCTCATTCACCGACAGTACAGTACTGGCGAAGCCTGAGAACTAAAGTTTGATGTACAATGTTTGCATTGATTTGTTGTTCTAGGTGCTTTCTGAAACCGCTCCTCAGATCGTCATGTTTTTGATTAGATAATAAGATGAATGGATTTGTGGTATGTAGTTTTATCAAGTGAAGTCACACCCATGTCAGTGTGTGAGACAATAGATGAAGTCATAGTACTGGAATTTAAATTCTGAGTTATGTCTAAATGTGACCTGTCCTGTCCTGCAACCTAGCTGGGTAATTTCTGATGCCAGCATCAATAAATGCGTCATTGATCGCTCATACACACATATGCACATGCACAAAAACACGCACAACCCATAGAGTTTTTTTTACATAGCTTCCCCACAAACTATCAGAAAACAGGAACTTCTTTTGCACACAGTAATGTGCAGTATTTGTATTGATATAAATGTTTCATACAACTGCAGAGAATCATGATTCAATGTAATTATTGCCACACAAGAAAAAGCACAACAAAAATCAGACTAAAAGAATTTATGCAGCTCACAAAAACAAAAGTTCTTTAACATTAACTGCTGAGCTGACAATAATAAGAATTTGTCATCATATATACCAGACTACATGTGGCCTAAAAAAAAAAATGTTTCAGGAAATGACTCATCCCGCTACACGCTTCCTTGTCCAATTGAGATCTTAGTCATTCAGAGGTTGATCACACGGAGGGAGCATGGTAAGAGCTTTCCCTGTTAACTCCTGAAATAATTTTTATTGTCATTATTAATCTTTTATCTTCTGTCATTATGATGTGAGAAATTGGCATGTATTGTATGTATATCACTGACAGAATACCTGGAACACCACTGTGTGTGAGTGTGTGCATGTGTGTGTGCTTGTAGTTTCATAGCCTTAGGAGATCATGGTTAGTTATTTTGCCAGATTAAAAACTATTAAAATACTATTTAGCCACAAGTGATCTACAACTTGTTGACACATCAGAATATGTTTAAACCTCTGCAAGGCTAACTGGTCATTTACCCAGTTTATTCTTGAAGCCAACTTTTGTGAAGGAGTGAAGACATGTGTACACACCACAACTTTAGATTGAAAATTAAATGTCAGTGTTCATAGCACGGTTTTATCACGCATCTTATTGGGTGTAAAGTCTCAAATATGGAAAACGAAAGTAACATTCAGTTTCTGGAAAGAACCACAGATGTTGTGGAGCAACAGCGGACTTACAAATGACCCCTCACTGCCACAACACCTTTACAGGCCTTTCAGTTGTCATTATATAGCAGTTGTTTTATATTATAGCATGTTGCTCTCCGTGTCAGGAATCCCCACACTAACAAACTGAATCATCATTTAAGGAATAGACTCATCAAAGAAGAGGTAGTGCGTGATGCAGGACTATTAGATTAAACAGATACTATAAAACAGTGAGATCATTCAGTGTTACTATTAATACTTCATGTACTGAATCAAAAGGAAAGGAGTACAAATTCCATTTCACTGAAGTTCAATTGCACTTTTTTTCAACAGGTGTCAAATTACAGCCCACAGTCTTTTCTGTAAGTATCCATTTCCCTGTCCTGTTGATGTGACTGTGAAATGACAGCATTTGAGGTTGCATTGCTGTAACTCAAAGTATTTTACAATTGAACCCTGCAAGGATCTCTGTCACACCAAAAACACAACATGCACTCAGTTATAAATAATCCAGATGAAGATATGAATGAATGAGATGAACATTTTTTTGTAAATCCTTTACCAAGTCTGCACTGCTTCAAATTAAAGCTGGAGCTCTACAAAAGTAAGAAACGACAATAAAAAAAAAAAATTGTGCATGTACATGCAGGTAATTTTCTGCACAAGGAAGATTTCCTTCTCTAACTGAGAATTCTTGAAGTACATCTGTGCATAGAGGGAAGGGGAGCTTTGCTGTATTTTGTTTATGTTTCTGGAGTCACCATGTGATCGACTCGTTCTCTTTTTTTAAGAAACCAAGTCCGTTCCCTCCAGCTTCTGTCTTTCTTCTTTATTATGATGCTGCACTTCTGTCCAGGTGAGCGTTGCTGTCATAATAGGGCATCGACATCACAGTTTAGTTTATAATATACATTCAACTCTATAAATGCATTTTAAACACAGTATTATACCACGATGTGGGAATTGAAAAAAGATTTTCAGTAGTCAAACAACTCTTTTAAAAAATTGCCCTGTCCAACTGACAATAGTCAGACTTATATTCACACCTATGCACATAAAAGTCCCAGTAGGATTTGAACAGAGGTCCTTCTTACTATCACAGAACAGCCGTAAGAACCTGGGACTTTTTCATGTGGAGTTTACACATTCTCATTAAGTTTTCAGCTTCTTCTCTCTATCAAAAACATGCCTATGAGGCATGTTTTTGATATGGTGATACTGTTACCTTAACTTAGATATGAATGTAAATGTGGTTCGTTGTTTGTCATTCTATTGGTAGCCCTGTTATAAACTGGGTTGAACATAGAATAAGTCAAAATCAATGACTAAATATCACAAAAATTAAAGAGCAGTTCAATGTCAAATAAAATTATGCAAATAAAAAGGAATCTTCTAAATGAGTTTATTCGCAGCTAAGTTAGTTGAAGTGAATTCAGACCAAACTCTATTTTTCTGTAGAGGTCTGACAACATCCAATGAGGAGGCACCCAGTGACTGTGGTGAGAAAAATGATGCAGTGTGTGCGTCATATTTGTATGCTTGAACTATGACCAGGGATAGTGGATGTCCCGAGTCTCTGACTCTCTGTTTCGTTTTTCATTTTTTTGCGGTTGAAGCGTTAACGTTTTTGGGATTCCCTAACATACTGTAGGAAAGGGCAAAATGAACAGAGGAGGAAGTGAACCTTAGACATTAAGGCAGTTTATTAAGTGACATTTAGTTCTCAAATTGAAAGCCACACGCTGTACATCCCGTTTACTAAGCACACATCATTTAAACTTATCCCAAACCTTAACTACCACATGCTTTTTTCCCCCCAGGAATTACTGCTGACATTAATGTCCGTGGGGAAGTCGGTGGAAATGTGACCATTCACTGTCCGGTCAAGGAACAGGGAGAAATTATTCTATTCTACTTCCAGAGAGGCAACACGTATATCAATGGCTACCATACAAGTATTGACATATCAAACACCCCCACATGGAATAACACGGAAGTGGATCCCCAGAATGCAACTGTGCACGTGTACAATCTGAAGGCCTCACACAAGGGTGAATATAAGTGCCTTATAGAGTATAAAGGCATCGTGGAAATTGATAAAACCATCATACGCCTAGACGTCACAGGTATGTATTTAATATTTTGGGAATTAATTTGATTGTCTAAGTTCTGAATCTATTGTTTTAGTGATATCGAACAATTTTGCAATTCTGAGGGTCATTACTATCAAATAGCTGTCTAATCACTGATGCCTGAATAGTGTCGCTTGTGATGACATCAGATGGTCGATGCCGAGTGAAGAGGAAGTGTCTTAGTCTTCCTTGTTTTTATTCAAGGACGGCTAATGACTAATGTAACCAGTAACTACAAGTGGCACCTGCTAAACTGGTTACATGCCCTTTCATGGTTCCATTTTGTGTAAAAAAAAAAAACACAATAGGGCACTACCTATGGTACATCCTAATCTATGCACCTCACATTTTCCACATCTAGTTATGCCTTATTCCTAAATGGATTTAATTCATTTGTTTTCTCAAAATTCTATACACAATAACCCATAATGAGAATGTGAAAAAAAAATTTTTTTGTGAATAATAAAAATAATTTGAAAAATAAATACAAAAACTCTTCATAGCCATTATCATGATGCTTAGAATTGAGCTCAGGTACATCCTGTGTCCACTTGGAGTTTACCAAAAGACACCTGAAGGACTCAGACAATGAAAGATTTTTTTTCCAGACTTGAATTATTTTTATAAAGCTTCGCGCAAAGGCTGTGCAAACTTATGTTGCATTTTCATTCTTTTTTAAACAATTTTTTTAGAGAAATTTACAAAAAACTTCAAATACATATTTTCATTTTGTCGTTAGGGGGCAATTTATTTAATTTTCAGTTACACAACGTTTCTAATGATTTCTGCTAACCTGAAACTGACAGAATGAAACATACAACCTGACAGTGCTGATATCTCTCCTAGGGAAATACAGCACACCTGAGGTCACGCTGTCATGTGTGGATGGTTTGAGTTGCGTGGGGAAGTGCGTCTCACATGGCGGGTACCCGGGTGCCACAATGATGTGGAAAGTGCCATTGAGTCAGACGTGGACGGTCTTGAACAACAGTGAATCTCACGATCCAGAAACCATGTTGGTCAACGTCACCAGTTTTGCAAGATTTAACTGCTCCCAGGGAGAACTGAGGTTCCTAAGCTGCTTCGTGGGCGACGTCACATCTGACCCTTTCGACGTCTGTGAGTATTAGACTCCCAAGGCAAAGCCAGTGTAGGTATATAAAGTATTTTCTGAGCAATAAATTGACACATTTATTTTACACCGTACATCAGAGTTCCATTCATGGAGGTTTGACATCTTAATCATCAGTAATAACAAAGGGATTTTATCAGACGGTGGGATTTATCAAAAGGTTGTTCTTTAAAATTCAACTTTTGACTGCTTTTGTTCTGATTTTAAGGTACACCCAACGATTCCCCTAAATCCCATAATGATAATGTCACTATAGCGGCCACCACGACAGTGGTAGTCATCAGTGTGGTGCTACTATTCCTGCTGCTGTGGTGGAAATGCAAAAGAAGACAGAGAGGTAAGGATTTGTCTCTATGAAACTGTTCTACGATCGAACAATACAAAGATCCCAGCGCCACAGTAACATGCAAAATTTTTCTGGGTCCGTAGGAACAGATGAGCAGACGGCTCGGGCAAATGGAACCCAAATGGAGTAAGTAGATGTTAAATGGATGCAAATGCCCACAAACAATACTTTTATTAATGTGTTACCAGAATGAAGAATGGCTGGAATTCACAATTTTGTGCATAGTCCATTATTTTCTTTGTAAATTTTAACCTCCCATCCTTCAAATTTTTTTCTTGTAACCATTGAAATCATCTCTTTCCTTCCTCTCTTTTACAATTTCAACATTATTTAGGGAGATGATGGCCCTCAACTGTAATCATACGCCATGACTGCAGCCTCCTTTTTGAAGATAATCCGAGGAATTGGATATTCTGTTGGTAACTACAGTGTGCTTCCTATTTATGACTTACTGGCTCCGTACGATCAATGAATCTTCAGTAATGACAAGCCAACACCTTAGTGTTCAGGTTAGGTTTAACATTAGGTTTAGGGTTAATATGGCAGTACAAAAGAACTTCCTCTCTCATTCCAAGATTCATGAATTCAGCTAATGAACAATGTAACTGTGACAGTTCTCATGTATCTGGTTATCCTGTGTATCCTGTGCGTTGGAGCCTATCAGCTATGACTGGTGTGTTGGAGCTGTGTGTTGGAGCCTCATCAGCTATGAGAACAAAATACATCAGGAGATGTTCTCCATCTTAAAGTGGTCTATGTCACATCTTTATAACGTCTTTAAAAACTGGAACTGGAAGAAACCTAATTTAACACAGGTGATAATGAGTGTTCCATATCCCTGAACAAGTCTTTTAACACTGACTTCTACGAAGAGACAGTATTTGCTACAAATGCCAGTTTATGACATCACTATGAGTCAGTTTTTATTGTGTTTTATAATTTCATTTATAATTTTCTATGTGCAATATTTTTATGCCCTGTTTACAATATTCTGTTTTACTTAGCCTTACACTATCTGGATTTCCTTCATCTTGTAAGGCATATAGTGAAACAGTTTGTTTTTAAACCAGAAATTTTCTTTGTTCTGTGAACATAGATCAGAATCCATCTTAATGCAGTTGCTGTTGCAGAAAGTTGTCAGCTGTATTACTCAGTATTCCAGGATTCCCATTTAAGGTGCAATAATGAATCAAAGGGAAAGTATTTCCTCTTGTGTAGGAAGACTTTTAATACTAGCGTGATTCATATTCTGTCAGTTGTCAAGTAAAATAACCTGTTATTTCATTTAGCTATATTTATTTAAATCTGTGTCTTTAAAATTTTATTTTGTTTGACGACAAGACCATATTTTCCCATCTACCCAAAAATGTCAAAGGACTGCTTTCATTTCCAAAATCTTTATAAACACTCATCAAATTGAGTTGTTTTTCTGTTAGTGTGAGTGTAAGTTTTCCTTAAAGCATAATGTACTTTTTACTTCAATGTGTTCTTTACTGTGAAGGAATAAAACATCTTTTCAACTCAGTTCATAACGTTGCTTTTTAATTGTAATACATATGTCTTGCCACTAGGTGGGGCGCTAGCGCCACACAGCCAGGATGAATTTCTTGCTGTTGATTGGCAGGATTGGTTTCCTCTATATAATAGCAGAATATTAGGATTTGATCGCACCTGTCAGCGGGTCTACACAAGGTCAAAATATGACATCTGCATGCACAGGAAATGAAGCAATGTTTATCCACTCAGCATTTGATAAATGAATAAAGTAATGTGAACACAATCCTTTGAGATGGCGATACATGTTGTCTTTCTCTGACCTCAACATGTTCTCATCTGCCAGGAGAAACAGAGTTAGCGCTGGAATGTTTAAGGAAAAGAGAGATGTGCGGTCAGATGGTATCTAAAGGGAGGAGAAGAAATGTGAGGCAATTTTAGGACCAGCGAAGAATGTGGGGTCTATAGGATGTAATTAGCATTCTAAATATATAGACCATATAGCAATCTGTTCCACCATCTTTGTCTCTATTGCTCCTTCCTTTCACGTTTTATCCTTTCCGAACACACCTCTCCTCTTCCTCACTGTGACAGCCTGTCAGTCCAGCTCTCTGTGTTTACATTGGGCAGCAGAGCAGCGCCAGGTTGGTTGCACTTCAGGAATGTAACCCCCCGGCTCCTTGCCCTCCTCCCCCCTCCTCCTCTTCTTTTTTCCTTGATTCTTTTATTTCCTCATTGTATGGATTCCCTTCTTCCATCACTTCCTTTCCACTCCTCTTCTTTCCCTAATTGTACTCCCATCTGCCCCATCACTCCCCTGCCCCTCATAGGTTCCCTTCCCTCTCTCGCTCCCATCCTCCCTTAGCCTTTGTCTATCCCCTTTTTTTGAAATTCAAAAAAGCATTATCCAAACCCACT
Organism: Antennarius striatus; assembly: GCF_040054535.1. NCBI lineage: Eukaryota > Metazoa > Chordata > Actinopteri > Lophiiformes > Antennariidae > Antennarius > Antennarius striatus. Next base: position 22,953,283 of record NC_090781.1, on the reverse strand, counting down.
CACCCTCCACATCCCCCCCCCATTCCCCTGTCATCATCCTCTCACCTCCCACTTCTCCCCATCTCCCTGTCCTCCCTCCCTCATTCCTCTGCTGTCTAACCCAAACAAACCACGGAGGACTTTCCTCTGTGGTGGCTCAGAAGAAACACACCACATGTCAGAGTCGGTTTGAACATAAACATGAGTCAATTTGAGATACTGGAAAAGGAAATGAAGCGCTTAAGTTCAACATTTGATAGAACTGCTAAATGAAATCTTGAAGCTCAGACTCACCACTGGGTTAGCAGAGAAGAGTATCTCTTGGTGTATATTGGCAATATATTCTTTGGAATGGTGGATACTGAATTAAATAAACACTGAAAGTAATGGACTTTGAAGAAAAACATTAAAAAGCTCTTTTCCCATCGAATCATTGAATGAACAAGTTGAAAAAAGATATATATTATTTAATCAAGCCTTTGAAATAAAAGCAAAATTTTTTAGTGTGAGGACTGATTTTTGTGTTCTTTTCTTGTATACTTAATATTTTCTAATATCTGAATATCATGGAAAATAATAAATAAAATCCATGTACATTTTACTGGATGAAAACTTCAAACTTCTTCTCACAACTTTGTGTCATACAGATTAAAAGTGACACAAAAGGATCTGCAGAGATAAATTTAAAAAAGGGGGTCACAACAATTAAAACAGATGTAAGGATGATGTCAGAAGGCTGTTCTGTTTACTAGTTTGGAATCTCGTGCTTCTTGTGGGACCATTTTCAGTCAGGACACTTGGTCTTGTGGCTTGTCTCACACTGTTCTGTTTGGCGTCTGCAGCGGGGGGATTTATGATCAAATTGTATTGCTTATGAAAGTTGATTACGTGCATTAGTTTTGTTGCTGGTATTTCGGGAACAAGGCATCGATTCACAGTTGGGGGATGGGAACGATCAGATAATATCTTCAAAATAGGATTGGAATAATAGCATTTTACTGTCTCTGAATCTGTGTGTGTGTGCTTGTGCATGTGTGTGTGTGTTTGTGTGTGTGTGTGTGTGTGTGTGTGTGTGTGTGTGTGTGTGTGTGTGTGTGTGTGTGTGTGTGTGTGTGTGTGTGTGTGTGTGTGTGTTTATGACAGTATACATATAATAATTTGTTTTAATAAGAAAGTCAGACTGACTTTTTTGTTCTTTGTGTGTTTGTAAAATTTCATCTCACTTTCATCCTTCACAATATTAACATTCTGATATTTTGCCAGCAGATCATAACTCAGAATTCCTGCTGAGTTCCCAAATATTACTCAGGCAAACTTTCAGTGCGATCAGAAAAGATTCATTACTCTAAGATTTAGTTGTTTGTTCCAGAATTATGAGGCCTGCTGGCTGCTTACAGGCGCTGGCGTTGTGCTTTGAAAGCTGGTGGGGTGAATCTCCTTTGTGTACTCCTTTAGACGATCCTTTTTTTTTTTTGTAAAGCTGGGAGAAATAGAATGAAGCTGATGGGAGTACAGACAGCCAGAGGACCGAACAGGTCAAGAAGTTCAGCTCTGGCGATTTGGCTGAGTGATCATGTTGTTGCTGTCACTGCAAAAACCGTCTCCTCGACCCCCAGAGACAGGAGATGTGACCTGGAAGCATTTATCACTGTGGAGGTTTCTGACCCATGACCTGAGGCCTGAGATAGAGGAAAACACACACCAGAGGGAAGGGAGGAAGGAGATGCAGAAAGACATTTGGAAGAGGCGACCAGTGCTGTAAAATAAAAATAACCTTTTCTGATTCTAAACTTATAAAACATATGTTTGCAGCATCACTCGTGAGAGGAAATTGAACAATCGCTCTCTGTTCTGCAAAGTTATGGAGGTCGTTTTTTTTTTTTTAAACTGCTGGAAACAAAGTCGGACTTTATGAGTGCATCAAACACAATATTTCCCTTGGTCTGAGGATGAAGACTTTACTGGTGGTCCCTGTTTAGCTGAGCTGAAAACCATCAGCTTGAGAGGCTTGAAAGAGCTCGGAAAATTTTGGAGAGACGCGTCCGACGCCTTGGAGCTCAACGGAACCATTAGCACCTCTGACAGCCAACTGCAATATGCAATGATGTAGAAACTTGTGTGTGTGTGTGTGTGTGTGTGTGTGTGCGTGCGTGCGTGCGTGCGTGAGTGCGTGTGTGTACGAGTGAAATGTGAGCAGACATTGATTAGAGTCAGATCACATTTGAATATTTATAGAACTGCACAAGTGACGCAAAGACACATGTATTTGGACACACACTCGCACACACACACACACACACACACACACACACACACACACACACACACACACACACACACACACACACACACACACATACACATACAGACACTTTCAAAACAAATCTGTCTCTAGTCTGTAGATTCAAGAAAATTTATTGGTACTTTAATGCAATAAATTGTCGACCTCGGTTGGTTGTTTATGTGATTCATGGAAGCCATCCCTGCTGCTCCCTTCTGCCATGTAACATTTACCCAGTCACTGCGAACATGCAACATGAACCAGTCTTTATTCTGCAATTCAACTGCTGTATCCAAAAAATAAGCACCAATATTTAGAGATAGAAAATAACTGCAAAAGAAGAGGACACCTCTGAACCTGCAAACACGAAACGCCGACAGGTGCTTGTCCAGACCTCTCCTTAAATCAATCTCACCAGACATGATGAGAGAGAGTGTAGACATTCATGGAGGTTTTTGTGAGCTTATTCCCCCTTGTATTTATCAAAGTAGTGACCTGTGTATGAGTCTGACCGTGTAAATGAAGGTGTGTTTATTTATGTGAGTGTAAGAAGAGACACCTGAGACACCCAGAAGGTTGTTCCTGGATTCTGTTCACATAGCTTTGATCATTTTTCACATCGTCTTAGAAATAGACCACAGGAGATAAGACGGTCACAAACCCAGTGTGTGTGTGTGTGTGTGTGTGTGTGTGTGTGTGTGTGTGTGTGTGTGTGTGTGTGTGTGTGTGTGTGTGTGTGTGTGTGTGTGTGTGTGTGTGTGAGATCCACCAGAGAGGCCTGCTCCAGCTGCAGACGGACAGGGAATCCATGCTTGTTTGGAGAGCACAAGCCTGTGTTTGCGTGACTGCACTAATGCATTAGGAGCGTATCTTTGTTTGGCGCTGTTTGCCATTTCTATGTGAATGTGTTCATTCACATGCATGCAAATGCGCGTGGAGATAGTGCGTGAGCACTTGTGAGTGCAAAGAGACGTGATCGCTGTTGGTATTCAAGCTGTTCTCGAGTTTCATCATAGAATCTTAATGTGAATCTAAAAACTGTCAAAAGGAATTCTCTCGTCCTCACGCAACATGTGATGCACAGTTTTCAGGATGAGCAATTGCATCCTGGTCCATACTGACACATCCCCTTCAGGCACTGCATAATCGCATATTTACATTTAACATCTACTGTAACTCTTCATTTGGTCATGTTGCTCTTCTCCTGCCATACACAAGGAATCCCTGACCAAAGAAAAGATTAGTAATTTCAGGAAGAAATCCTCTCTAATGGAGGTATGGTCTGGCAAGCTTGCAAGAAGAACAAGTTTACAACAAGTAGGAAAAGATGTTGTGGAAAGAGATGACATTCCCTGTGTTTGGTTTACCAGATTTCAACTTCTGCAAACCTTGTAAGGCAAAGGATTCATTTAGCGCCGTGCTTGAAGAGGGCCTGGAAATATTTAATTAGCCTGTAAAGCAGCAGACATGCAGATGGGAGGCGACTCTGTGTGGGGCAGCAATCACTGCAGAAAGGCCTCCTCTTGTCCTGCAGAAAAAAAGAAAGAAAAAGATCCACCATGGGACCATGAAGCAATCAATCAAAAGAAATAAATAAACCAAATCCTTAAACAAAAGCACAATACAGTCATTTTAGCACTACTGGCTGGACTTCAGTTCTGGAGAGAATATAATGAGAGTATAACCGACTCCTGTAATCAATCTTCACAGCCACATGTTTCATTCATTCTGCAGCCACAGCTTCATTAATAACCTCATCTGGTGCTCATTCCTACAATAAACACAACTTTCCTGCATTAATCTGTTTCTTTATTTGTCATCATCATCATCATCATCATCATCAGCATCATCATCATTTTCACGGTTCCTTCCAAAGCCCTTGGCAACACAACATGTGTAACGATATTAAAAACGGTGACTTTGCTCAAATACGGCATGCTAACAGCTCCTCTCAACGCACCAAAGAGGTCCACAGGGAATAGTTTAGATGATTGAGCGTGTTAACATGGACCTGCTTCTGACAGGCAGAGGCTAAGTTGTCCTAAAATGGTCATAAAAATGTTTTAATTTAGTCAGCAACATATTTCATACAAGGTCATACTTCACTTTCTAACAGGTCTCAGCGCTGAAATGTTGTGTCTCATTTCTCACTTTGTGTTTTGGCTTGCTCGCTAGTTACCAGTGCAGCTCCGCTTTATTAGCCTTGATGACAGACAAAAGTGAAAAATTAACAACTTTTGCTAATGCATAAATTAAACCTGCGCTTATATTCTAAGCCATTAAAGTGCGACCTAAATACATAGCTGTTCTATGACATCTGTTTTCCCATTGCATCTAATGGGAAGACAGAGCATTTCGCCCCCACATGGAGAAGTTAACCTTTACTTGATGAGGACTAGCTTTGGAACCAAAGCCAGTGCTTGTCTGAATAAACGCCCAGAATGAAAAAAGAACCTTTTCTCAGAAACTTTGCACATAGACCATGTTTGGTTGTATTTCAAAACTCAAGAGAGGCCCACAGGCGCCATCAATCCAATATAAAGGTATTGCAGAAGCTCATCTTACTCTGAGCGCAGCAGAGCCTCGAAGGGGGCTGCAGTTCATGCTTGGCCTCCTCTCCCAACAGTTCCAGTTAGACAAATCTTTGGAAACAGAATAGACATTCAAGTACGTCACCGCGGGACAGGGTCGGGCTCTACCTTCCTGTTTTTCAACCCAGAAAGACACAGAGAGGTATGTTTACTGGACATTGATGCAAAATGAAGCACCCAAATGTAAGGATTCACTCTGATACCCAAGGAACAAAGAAACTCTCCTTGGTAGGTGACTGGGTGTAAAGCAAATATGTGCTTTTTGCTAACAGAGTAGGAGAAATCAGACGGTTGAGGTTGGGGAGGAATACTGTGATCGAAACATGAGAGAGGGGAATATCTACAGATCAACTTCCCCTGAACCAAACATTTTTGGTGTCCTGATGAGACACTTTCATTTCCATCCACATCTGTGAACACAATGAAAAGAGGAACTGCTGTAAATATTCGCCGTGACAACTTTAATTTCCCAGGGAATGTATTCGGAGTTTCCTATTAACATAAAGTAATCTTAAAATAATCCCCTACAAACTGTGTTTATCTGGGCTGTCTGGAATGCCACAATGCAGAAAATGACCTGTTCAGGGAATTATATGGTGATTATATTGTATGCTAACCAGAAAGCACTGGAGTAGGGAGCCAGAATTGTGAGCAGAATAAATTCAAGTAACAGAAGACCTCAGTAGTGCTTCAAAACTATTTGAAATCACAGCCTTGTTTGTATTTTGTGCAAGACAGCTATTACTGCCTGCACAACAGTCCTGGACAGGCGGTCGAAATTTTCATTTTGCAAAACTCCCAGTTTAATATTGGTGTCTAGCAACAAGACCTGCTCTATACATAATGTATTTTGCACCCAAAGCCTGCCTGAACACATGTTGCCAGCTTTTGTTAGATTTCTTTTTTTTTTTATGATACATGTATTCCCCTTTACTCCATTAGTCTCAAGATTTTATTGCCTTTTCCCTCTTTTCCCCCACCTCCCCAACTGTTTTCATTCTTTTTTATGTTTTTAGGGGAGGTTGGGGAAATGAAAAGTCAGAAACTGCATACCTTTCCACCAAATCAAACGTTCAACTTTCATGAGGCTAATTTCTCCATGGGCCTCAGAAGGGTTAGCTTAGCCCAAAATGTATTTTATTAAAGAGAAATCTTAAAGGTAAGCAATTAAGAAAGCTTGCATCTTGGTGCAGATTTTTGCTGTATGTTATGATGTCTTTGTTGGTGGATTTCTTTTCCCCCTCCTTTGTGCATACTCTCATGCAAACACAGTAGAACCACCTCCCTCTCCTTGAGGCCATCAATTTGTTGTCAGTTATTGATCTTATATTGTCAGAATGAATAACATGTCTTGATGTCTTGACATTTGGATATTGAGATACATCAAATATACATCAAGGGGCTGCATTGATTTGAAGACTTACAAGGGAAACCAAGTGGGAGTGAAGAAAATAAACAAGTGTGAGTTTTTTTTTAAAGAAAAAATATATATCCCCACACACCTTCTACCAAGAGAACTAAGGCTGGAATGAAGTGAAATGCAATTTTAAAAACTCATACAAAGGTAAAATGAAAAGAAATGCAGCCTTAAAATCATATTGTGTATGTCTTTCTTGCCGTTGTGGCACGCTGTCTTGGTGGTCTGGCTGTCGTTTTTGGAGGAGTACAGGTACTTGGTTAAAACGTCCAATCTAAGTGAAGGGCTACAAATGGTGCAATTTTTATGAGCGCATGCCATTATTATGGGCAGTGGAGCTCTGTTTGGCAAACACAAGTACTGAAGGAGCCAGAATGTGAACTAACTGGCAGTTTGAAATCTAAAAAAAGTGAGACTACAATAAATAGAAATGTATACAAACTGAGCTGCACGGTTAATGTTTAGCAAACAGGTTCTCAGACACCACAGGGGGAGCATGTCTTGTAAAACTTATCACTATTTTATGCTCTAACTCAGATCCTATACAAAGGCCGGTGTAGATGGACCTGGAGACGAAATGATCAAAATACTGTTGTAGCCAAAACATGTTTCATCCCATTCAAAATCATCACAAACGGCTGCCAAGTTATACTCATAAGAACCAAGTGTGTGTCCAGAGTTCTGACAGGAGACCAGGTCTGTCTTGCTGTTTTGCAAAAACCTGAAAGACTCATTTCTTAAGAATGTAACTTTCAGGGGATACTGACATAGCGGCTGAGCCAAATGGTTAAAAATGCATTGATAAGTACCAAAACAGTCCATGTGAGGTGTGGCCAAATCTGCACCTCAGCATCTGAACGCTAATCTGTCCTTCGTGATGTTTTCGGTTGTGCTACTTGCTAATAGGGAATAAATTGACTTAGAAGCATAGGCGACTCTTCAGTCTGTCCGCCCCGTCCACCCAACCCCACGCCCCTCCCTGTTCCCAACAATTACCTCCTCCTTCTCTGCTCCCCAGCCCAGGCAACCCTTTAGCCCTCTTGTATCCAGCCATTTAGCGTGACAATCCATTATTTTGACGGCTCCCAGAGAAAGAAAGGGAGAGAAACAAAGAGGCCAAAAGACGGGGGTTGCTTTGACTTTCAGACATCAGCCCAGATTTTTTTGTCTGTCTTCCTCAGTGCTCTTCTCTAAGTCTGCCTTGTCTTCCTGTTTTATCAATTTATTATGTATTTCATCCTCTTCTTAACCCTTTCAGTTCAGCGTTTATCCCTCATGATATGCTTTCCTCCAATATATTCCCAACTTTCACAGCATCTTACAACGGTTGTAAAAAACATGGGTTGTAGTACTGTACAACCCATGCCTTTTTCCGTCCTCTCCTTTCTCCCTCCAGACACACTTTACCCCAACCCCGTAACCCCCCTTTATTTTTACCCCTGCAACCACTCAACATGCAATTTTTTTGGCTCTGCATTTGTCTGCAGTTGCTGGCAGCCTTGAGGAAACCCGATAAGGCCGACGGAGGGAGAGCGTAGCTGGGGTTTAAAATGTCTCAAGTCTTCCCCCGTCTCTATTTATATGAGCCATACACTTGCCTCACCCAGACACACTTACTACCAATGTTTCCTCCCCTATCAACTTCTACAGGCTATGAAAGTCTTTACATGGTGATTGTAGTTGTGATAGTGCTATGATGACTCTTCTCCGCACCACATTTTCTGTTTACACTGGTCAAGTTGACGGTGGCATGTCTTCGCTCAGGTGGACTTTAGACAGTTTTATGGCTTTCAAAGAAATGGTAGTAAACATCATGAACAAGAGCAAAAAAGTCTTTAAAATGTTCTCCCCCCCCACAAGAAAAAGTCTTACACTATTTCCCTGCAGACTCTGTAAAATGTGTGTCAGGGCTTTATAACTGTGTCCAAGATAAACACCTGGCACACTGCAGCGAGCTGCTTCATTTCGCCTCCTACCACAGAAATATGCACATGGGGGGTTCATACGCAGACATAAACTCAAACTACACTACAGTCGGTGTTACACAGCGTGTGTCCACATTAAAGACCCGTTCAGACCACAGATTGGCCAGGAGACAAGTTGAAACTCGCATCCACTTGCCGAAAACCTGTCAGTTCACACCACCACGACTAGACGAGACGTTTGATTGTTTCTATAGCAACAAATCCAAACTGCCAGCTTTAAAAGGGAGTTTGTTTTGGACTCAATAGAATTTCTGGAATTTGAAAATATGATTATAGAAAGTGACATTTAGGACTTGTTGAATCTGTACTGGAGCAAAGATTATAAAATTTGGAGCAGGACTGTCTTAGAAGTCCAACCTACATGCAGGATATTTAAAAATCCGCTGGTTGCATCTAGTTACAGTCACAGCTAATTCAAAGAGGAGGTAAATCAACTGATGTCTACAAGACAGGGAGACAACACAAAGTCAGAAGCCAGTGCTAGCAGAGAAAAGACAGGATTGGGTCTGCCATGTTAAGCGCTGTGTGAGGAACGTGTGAAACACACGTTGCCCCAGGTCGACTTGTGTAGGTTGACTAAGGTTGTGAGAAGGGTTGCACCATTATTGCACAATATGTGCAAAGAGGGTGGTGAAGCAGAGCAAGGTTCAGACCACAGGCACTGATTGGCTGTGGAAACAAATGATGTACCTGATGTTCTAAAAGCAGCTGCTGACCATCACGGTGGGGACAATTTAAACCACGGAACTCTTTCTTTGCAGTTACCGAAATTAATTTGAACACAGAGCAAAAAGGTGGGAGAGACAAGTGAAACGTCGGCTCTACTCCCCCTGCTCCTTTTCTGTCTCCATCCCTGGTGGTGTGTCATGTTTCTGGGAGGGGGGCTAATAGGTGTCATGGTGAGACCCCTTTGGTCTCAGTGCTCTGGGGGACAAAACGCATACGTATATACACAGTCAGCCATGTGAGCACAAGCGTCTCATTCTCTGGACCATGGGAACCACAAGTCAGTCTCCACTGCTCTCGCCTTTCTCTACCTCCATCAGCTTCTTGCCCCACCTCCTCTCACTCCCCCCCTCTCTCTCTCATTGCATCCAGATGTCAAATAGAACCGATAGCTAGGTTAGAGTCTCATAGGTGATCCATATGACAAGGATTAAAACCTGATTTAATGTTTCAACTTTAATTTTATTTTCATCATCTGAAACATCATGTTGCTTGGAAAAATAGTTCACACTAACAAAATTTGATTTCGGAGACCTGGTAATGCAGTAAAACTGAGAAAGATTTCAGCCAGAACGAAGTTGTGAAAGTTTAATCAACAGCCAATAGTCAATAGTGTAAAAGAAAATAGCATCCATTGCAACCAAAACTATTGAACACACAACCAGTTAAACTTGAGCATTGACATAATGATTAACAAGCTTGTTCACGGAGGACAAGAATTGACCACTGGGGGCAGTGTTTCCTGGTTTTATACTCAGGATTATAACATCATCTAACAGGTCCAGTGACAGCGTGGTTGCTGCCGATGTCAAACCTTTCATTCGGGAAAGACATGGAATACCTCCCAGTGGATGAGTTAACAATAGAATATACAATGCAAAAGGCCTCATATTAAAAATATCTTTCAAGATTTTCCCCAATCTGTATTTGAACAACGTATCGAGACGCGTCCTGATACAGCTGCTGCACATGTTTACATTCAACAACATCAAAATGAAACTGTTATTTCAGGTCTTTTTTTTCACTTAGCAGCCCCTGCTGGAGATGACAGACACGTGATAAAGTACCCTCACCCAGACCTGTATCAGCTTTCAGGTGTAGCGTTACTGATCCTCTTTCTCTTCCTTTCTAACGAGACAGGCAGGACGACAACTGCTCCAGTAGCCAAAAGGCAGAGGGGGAGAGCGAGGGATGAAACGAGGAAAGGAGGGGGATGTGTGTATTTGTGTGTGTGAAAGCCATGTGTGTGCATGTATTAAACAAGTCTAAAAAAAGCGATGTTTACCTTGAATGCTGTTATTAATTACCTACAATTTTCTGTGTGAGTGACATGTAACCCATTAAAAGTCTGTCATCTGTCACACCTTTGTTGGCGGTCTGGCCTCAGCTAATCACAGGGTGGACTGACAACAGCTTCCACTAATCCTCTCCACCTCACTCACACTGTCGCCAGGTGAAATCATTGACATGACATTGGCTGACAGTTCTTCTTTCTAACTTTTTTGACAGTGCTTTCTTCAAACCTTCACCACTGATTCCACTTCCTGACGGACAAACTGGTTTGCATGATTTTGTTGAACATAATCCTTAATCTCTTGAAGTATTGGCTGTGTTTGTGAGGCCTCATGGAAAATCTGTCATGTCAAAACTAAAGTTTAAAGCTTTAATCCGTGGGTCTTACATTGATTTCATAGTAATCTCACACAAGAATGTCAATAGACTACAAAGCAACAATTGAGGATTGTCCCCAATTGACAATGAATTATTTAAAAATATGCTGCAAAATTGGTTATAAAAGGAGAAAAGAAAGGAAAAAGAAATGAAACAAATATGGAGTGGAGAAAAAAAGATGCATCAAGTAGTAAAATGTAAAAGATGACTTCATTCCCTCATATCGGCTATAGTGAATTTTGACTGTGTCTGCTTTCCACGGTGGACAACGTTACTGAGTTTTTCCACAGAAATATCAAATTTCTAAATAATTTATTTCTCTGCAGGCGATCTCCAAACAGTAACTGTTCCCCAGAACCCTGGATAAACACACTGCTCTGAGCAGAGGAGCTTGAAGTCTGATAGTCTGTTCAAGAGGCTCACACATTCTGATTTCATGTTGAGGTTCTATTTTCAGATAGGAACAATTCATTATATTATATATAGAGATATTATATTTTCCCATATGTTTCAAGCCTTCAGATTTGAACATGTGTTATTAAAAACAGTTTTTCAGTATTTTTATTGTTGGATGTGATCTTCATATGAACAAATTGTTTAATGAGTTATTTTTTGTCATTCCAACAAAGCGTGAACAATGGGAAAATAGTTCCCTTGTGGCAAATCTAGTCAGCATTCAGGCCTTGAAAACAACACACAGGTACGCGGGTGTGCACAATACGTATGTCACATTTTATATAGCTGGGATGATATTAACTGTTGTATCATATCCAGAACACAGCACACACTGTGGTGATGTCACCATGATGACATTGCCCCACTGGGATCTGCCTCTTAACAAATTTAAACCAATTAACTCCTTCACCATAAGAAGTCCTAGTATTTAGAATAATACGTTTATTTTCAGCATTTCTACGTTATTGGCAAATAATTCTGACTTTTTGTGGGGGAGTTCCAGGTGTTTTTTTTTCCTTTATACATGACATCCTGCCTTTTAGAGATACTTAAAATCGTATCATAGACTTGCAGACAAACAGGGATCATGTAACTCTTGTTGGCAGGGGTAATAATCTCACAGTTATTATAGGTTAACGTGCCGTTACTAAGACGGTGTCTTCTAGGTTGTCTCACTATTCTGCCTATGTCTGTAAACATGTTTGTTCAGCCTAGCTGTGGTTATTTCATGCTCTAAATAAGCCAAGTTATTGGTTTACAACCGTCTGTCTTGGTGCATGACCTGACATGCTCACAAGTCTCCCCTTGAACTCTATCACTGTGGGGTTACATCATTATGACTTAACTCAGGAAACAGATGAAGAATTTGCATGAAGTGTTCAGCACCTCAACGCTGGTCTAAAATTCTAACTTTCAGGTGAAACTGTCAAAAACACGAGCAATGATCTTTTTCAGAACATGTCAAATCACATGTTTAATGTCAAGACACTTAAACTTCTCACACATGTTGCATAACCTGTAATCTGTCCATAGAGATCATCTCGTGACATACAGCTTAACACTTAGGCAAGCCGTGCTGTCATGTCTACAAGACAAGACAGCCGTACATTATCAACACCTGCAGGAAGCGGTGTTGAACATTTGACAGACATGAGCTGTGTGAACAGACGCTGTGTTTAAAAGGGATATAATTTACAACTTGACACATACAGTTCATATACGGTGAAAGAATGATAGTGTTACTCCTCAGCACTTTGTGATTTTATTTTGCCCTTGTCGCTATGGAAGTTTGGTTTTTTTTTGTGTTTGTTTTGTTTTTCTTTGGCTTTCATTGTTCTTGATTTTCAAGGTTTCCAACATCGGCAGGCAAACTCAGCACCACTGCTAATGCGACCGTAACATCAGCCTTGACAACCGTGTCTTCACTTTTCTGGCTTACTTCTCCACAGTTGTACACACCAACGGGCGCGCACACACACACACACACACACACACACACACACACACACACACACACACACACACAATAGAAAAACAGGCCATGGTGCACATACTGTATACTGTATACAGGTTTCAGAGCTGTTAGCCACTGCTAACCAAGTTGAACTGTATTGAGAGTGAGGCCCAAGAAACCCAAAGTAAAGTCACTAAATATATTTCCCATGAATAAATATTTCCCATAATAAAAATAGAATCCAACATACATCAGCACAGATGTTTAGTCTCTAAAACAGCATCACGGTGTAATGAGATACTTCAACTCACTTATTTACTTTTTCCTCTTCCCTTCTTTTACCTCAAATTGATCCAATTTCAAATCCTCTCTAAATTGTCCAAAATTACATGAGATTAGTGTAGGGAAAAAATACATAAATAGTGATTTTTCTAAATTGCAAATTCACCTGTGTCTACATTAATCATAGTCCAACAAATGTTTAACATTTTTACATGATTTTTTTGTGAAGATATACACTTCTTTTATCAGAACTGGAGCCATCTTTCATCTGACAGGCCAGATAACCACTAAGGAAATGGGACACAGTACCCTAGATGGGAACGCACAAATATGGGTTGGGCCAAGTTGGGGTGGGGTGGGGGTGTACTGAGATTCGGCTATTTAGTCCCGTCACATAAAGTAAGCATTTTGTCTTCACCACAGGAGTTACAGTGGGGGACATTCAGTTGTAAGGGTGGCCCCATCACTTCAGCCTATCCCCGTGCTTTGTGACTGATTGTGCCTCATGTCAGCTCTTCAATCACCCACTCCCACAGGCTCACCCAAACAGGACCGGGACTCGCTGGCCCGTCTGCTGACCCCTGCGCCGACCACCTCCCCCACTGTACATGATGAGGGCTGAGGATTAGTCGCTTGGGAAACAGTAGCCGCTGTGTGTGTGTGTGTGTGTGTGTGTGTGTGTGTGTGTGTGTGTGTGTGTGTGTGTGTGTGTGTGTGTGTGTGTGTGTGTGTGTGTGTGTGTGTGTGTGTGTGTGTGTGTGTGAGTGTGTGAGAGAGAGAGAGAGAGAGTGAGAGAAAGAGGGAGTATTAGTGTTCCAATTATTTCTGCTGGGAATGATTAGGCTTCTAGCGAGACTACAGGAATCCAGGGGTCATAGATTAACCCTCCATACTCCCTTGTCCTACACACACACACACACACACACATAGACACACAGACACACAGACACACACACACACACACACACACAGACACACACACACACACACACACACACACACACACACACACCTCGAGTCGGCTCAGTTATTTAATGTTTTTCTTCAGAACATATACTCCCACATTCATTCACCAAATTCCTGCCATAGCCTAACCCCCCGACACACACACACACACACACACACACACACACACACACACACACACACACACACACACACACACACACACACACACACACACACACACACACGCACACAATATAAGATAAAGGCAGATTGACCTTGTACCCTTTGATCCTATCTATCTTTTCTTCGGAGGAGAGGAACGACAGGCTGATATGCTAACTGTTTGGCCTTTGGAAATGATTTCAGTCTACTTCTATTGTCCACATTAAAAATGTGGTGATAAATGGTTCCAGATAAGAAAGTAGATGATACAGTACTGCTAAAACACTCCCACTTTAGAGAAGTGTTTGACACCACAAGAGGGCTCCAGCAACAATTCAAGACGTTTATTCATCAAAATTCGTAATAAGAGGATCGGCATGGCGGTAGGGGTTCCCTCTGTGAGTGGTTGCTGCCGTTAACAGAGTGCCAGGAACGAGTGGATTAACATGACAGAGATGTCTGACTTTCAAAGGAGGACCAGATACGAAAGTACTGTACTAATCCCAGACAGCTCCCACTGCAGCAGGCTGTGTTTTCTGGGTTCAGCCACTGTTTACATTTCACATTCTAGAGTTTGATAGGCACCAAAAATCTGAAAAATGTTCTGTTATTTACAATTTTTTACTTTTTAATTTGACGGGGTCAGCACACAACATGAAAAGTCAAACTATCATTTCAGAACGTGTGTGGGAAGTAAAAACGGATCAGCGTATGAAGTGTTCAATAAAATATTACAAACAGAATTCAGAGCAGCAAAGACATTCAAATCACATAAAACCTGATCAGAAACAGACAGACACACACACACACAAAGACACACACACACACACACACACACAAAGACACACACACACACACACACACACACACACACACACACACACACACACACACACACACACACACACACACACACACACACACACACACACACAAATCTAAAAGTGATTCATCTGAACTTACTTAAAAGAAGCATTAAAGTTATGATCATCTAATTACATAACTAGTAAATAAGAGAAATTTGTTTTCAAGGATATTTTGACTTTAAAAAACTCAGATCCAGTTTCGACTGCAACACGAGGAATCACTAGTTCCTTCTTTCTTATGTGCTGGAACAAAGTCTCAACTGGAACTCAGCATTTTGGAATATGAGGCAGAATAATCAGCGTAGTTTAACGTGATGACAGGCTGAAAATCCAATTGGGGTGGGGTGGGGTGGGGGTAGGTGCACAAAGAATGAGAGTGGGAGGGAGTGACAGAGCAGAAGTAAGGGATGACAGAAAGTGAGTCAGAGGTCTGTTTTTATTGGACTGTTTGTGGAAGCTACAAATGTTCCCTTAACTTTACAGGGGGAAAAGTTCTCCCCTAAATATTTTTAACAGACTGCTGCAACAGAACAAGAAGAGGAGAAGGAAGAAGAAGAAGAGGTCAGTTGGCCTTTTAGTTGTGAATGTGACAGATTGTTTCATAAAGTAGCTACGTCATGGAAATTAGCCGAAGTCATGTGTATGACTGCACAACCACAGCTCTGTTGTCATAACGATGGTTTCATTTTGAGTAAACAGTTTGTCATATGAAGAATTTCATGTTTTGTAGCTTTTGTGGTCATCTTGTAATTGGTGCAGATAGAGACAACGTGCAGCAACAGCAGGATGTGAAGTGGAAACAATCTTCACATGAAAGATTGCTCATGGCAGTGTCTTGCAACAAATTTCCCATGACCCTTCAGTCCTGTGGTCTACCACCTGAACCACACTCCGCTCTTCCTTATTTCCACCATCACAAAAAGGAACACATGATGCAGGCACAAAAACCAGTTTGTAGAAATTCAATGTTCCAGTTGTGGTGAAACAGTCGCAAGTAATTACTGCAACTTCTATAAATCTGTCAGAAAACTGTTCAGGAAGGAACCATTCAGAGGCAAACTAATTCTGTGGTATGTAAAGCAGCTTACACGGGTCTGAATCGGGTTCTGTGCACACATACCAGACTGGTCAAGGTGGGATTTGTTGAGCCTTCCTGTTCTGTATAAGAGATGGAATCAGGGTTCGCTGTTGTTGTGCTTCTCTTCCAGTATAAGGGCTAGAAACAGCGAAGAATCAGAAACCCCATTTCCAGCAGCTCAACACAACTTGACTTTTTACCCTTGCATGCAGAAAAAAGTACATGATTCTACTTTTTCAGTTCCACCTCCATCGTTGTTTCAAACAGGCTGAGCAGAAACTAATGTCTCTTTTACGCCAATGGTACCACCTCCCCTCTCTGGACTCTACTCTCCTCACTCACTATTTTGTGGGCAAGGTTTCATTTACACGACATATCATTGATCACCGCATTGTTTCATGCACTACCATAAGAAAAACTACTATCACAACGTGTGTATGTCTAAAACAACGACTGCATGAGGTGCGTTCAGTTGCAAGACTGTTTAAAAACGGCTAGTCCGTCTTTACGTTTGTGCCATGTCAATTGCATTTGGTATCGCTTCGGTTCCCTTGGCGCCTCAAGCAGCTAAGAGCAGCTAAAGGAGAATAAAATCCAATGAAAAAGTTTTGCAAATCTGGGAGAGAAGGTTTTTCCATAAGTTCTTGACTATAGGATGAGACACCCATAATAATAGAGAAAGTAAATGATTGTTAAGCTAATGCAACGCGCAGATCGGAGTCTTCACGGGTATCATTCTTACAAAGGTGAGGGGACAAGTGTCTTCCTCCATCGTTCCCAATTCTTTTTTCAGCTCTCTCTCCAATGTCAATTTCCCCAGGGTAGAGGCGTGTCGCCCCATCCCTGGTCCTTGCTATTCACCCCCTCCTGTAATCGAGGGACAGGTGTGGAGTACCCTGACCCCGCAGTGACCTCTTTACCTGAGGGTAATTAAGGGATGTTCTACTCCTCCATCCTTTATCATTCTTTTCTCCCGCGTCTATAGACCGGTCATCCACCTGTTCCGAACCCCACCTTCCTCTGAGGAGGTATCTCAGATCTGGAGGGGGTAAACAAAAAAGGGGAGGAGGGGGTCACGCAGTTCCCAGAGTGAATGCACCGAGTCTAAGAGCGAATAAGAGTGAAGAGAGTCCGAGAGAATGAAACGGACATGCGATACACCACAGCTCACCAGGTTTCTTTGTTCTTACCCTCCTGCAACTGACAGACAGGACAATAGCACCTGGCACCGCGCTCTCTCTCGCTCTCTCTATCGCTCCTGCTCTCCATTTCCCAGAAATTCTCCTCATCTCTCGCTCTCTGGCTCCATTCATCTCCAGAGCCCCATGCCGCACCCTCACACACATTCAGGTCTTTACATAAAACAGAAAAAAACCTTGCAATCGTGCGTTTGGGTAATAAAGGTCTTGCATGATTTTTTTAACATGTCGACAGTCTTATCTCAGTACTTAGTGGGTATTCAGGGTCCAACAATGCACCATGTGAAAATGCAGTGAAAAATAAGTTTTACAAATAAAGACAGAGACACTTCGGCCCTTATCGTCTGTTTTTACACGGTGTATGATAACAATAAAAGCATTCTCTTCTATTCTATTCTATTCTATTCTATTCTATTCTATTCTATTCTTACACTAAGTGTACAATATGCTGAATGTGGTCATTATATTGTTGCAGAAGGACCTATTCACGTGTTCATTTGATCTTATTTCTACAGATTCAACGAAGAGTTGCATAAATAATTAAATCATAAATATGGGGAGGTATTTCTCTTGTTTCTTTCTCTCTCTATTTTCCTTTCTCTCTTTTCTCTCACGCTTCTCTTTTTTTTTCTAGTCATCCCTGTGAACTCTTAACCCCATAGCTGCACTTCAGACTCTTTGCTTTGCTTCCCCATGCAGTTTACACAAAGACTCATTTACGCACATTCATGCACCTGCCCTGAATTCAAACACACACCCTCAGATATCGGTTTATAGGAGAAGTCTGGTTCTGGGTCGCCTTAATTGAGATCAGACAGACCTGGAGGCATGTTAGAGTCATCAAATGCATTATCTGGAGGAATAGATGTTATTGGAATACTACATGTGTTATAAAACTAAATATACCACAGGCTATAAAGAAAACATTGTAATTGCCAAACAGGGAATATTGTGTTGGGAATGGAAAGCCCAGTATGGAAGGGCCCCTTTCCACACTAATACTCCTGAGACCTATCCATTGTCCAGCCAACATCCTCTGTGTGCATGTGTGTATGTGCATGTGTGTGTGTGTGTGTGTGTAACAGGATGTCCCGGACATCTCTGAAAAGCATGTATACCTCCCTCTACACCCGTTCCTGTACATTGTTTCCTGCAGAGAAGCAACAAAGATGGAGAGAATGAGTTGATGTGAGTGTGTGTGTCGGTGATGAACAAGAGGTACATGAGAGAGACGGTTCTGCAGCACAATTTGAGGTTTCCAAAGGCAGGGGTGAGACAGATGGAGGAGGAGGATGGAGGGGGGGGGGGTTGGCCCAAGACGACAAAGGGACTGAAAGGAGGAGAGGAGAGATGGAAGGATAATGGATGATAATGTGAGAAACAGGAGAGGAGACGGTGGATGAGATAATATAATATGACCAGCCTCCATTCAGCGAGAGGACTCGAACAAACGCGACTCAAACACAAGAAGAGAGAAAGAAAAAGAGAATAACCTTCTTCTTTCCATCCACAAAGCACTTTGCTTTCTTTACATTGACGCTAGATTACAGCTCAGAACACGGGGGGAGGTAAGAAGCCAGTTTCTTGTCATCATGTTGTCAAGAACATCAGTGCATATACATTAAACTAATTTGCACAAAATGGACATGAACATTCCTCACATTCAGAGTCCTGGGATTTAACGTCAGCCTATATTTTGTTCCAGGAGAAATGATCAGCAGAGTGTAGAGGCGGCGCTGACTGGAATAAGGAATGTAAACTGTTGTTCGCCTTTGATTTAAAATCTACCTTTAAAATGAGGCTGTAGTTTCTGCTTCCTTACAAGTTAACAGTCAACGGATGCAAGCCACGCAAACTGCAAGTATATCAAACATGAGGCTTAACCAAAGCTTCTGGCTTTGTGGACACAAAACAAACCCTTTTATTACTAAAATAAGATCTCTTATTGTAGGTGGAAACACTCTAGTAGTACCAGTAGTTCCTAGTACACCAAAAAATCGGAAGAGCTCTGCTGTAAAATATGCAGATAACTTCAAAGTGTGAAATATGGATTGAAGGACAAGAATCAATTGTACTGCACAGTAAAATAAAAATAAAAAATGCAGCTGAAGCTGGGGATGAAATCAAAAATCGATGTCTGTCTGCAGCTCTGTCTGGTCCCGTTGTATTCTGGGTACTTTTCCCAATTATTTGCCTGCTTGCCTTTGCTTGGAATTGTGCATGTGTGTGTGTGTGTGCGTGCGTGCGTGCGTGCATGTGTGTGTGTGAGTTCAGAAGCTGAATGAAGTGTTTCTCTCCACATGACACAGCCGAGGCGGTAAAACTCACACACACTCCTGGCTCAAATTTAGAAACGCTGATAGTTTAAGACAAGAGGAGGAATAAGATGTCAGATATTTTGTGTTTATCATAACTGTGGGCTGAACTGACCTGGGATCAGTTTGGGAATCACGTCACGGAGGCAGAGGTTTGCTAAAATAGTGACATACCATCGTAATTTGACCATGAGAACTTCCCCTGACAGCGTGTCCATGTATGGGTTGCTTGAATCCATCTTTGGATGTGTGTGGCCTGTGTGTGTGTGTGTGTGTGTGTGTGTGTGTGTGTGTGTGTGTGTGTGTGTGTGTGTGTGTGTGTGTGTGTGTGTGTGTGTGTGTGTGTGTGTGTGTGTGTGTGTGCATGATGTTTGCTCATTAATCTATTCTTCCTCTTCTGTTCCTGTTTTTAGAGAGTATGTTTCTCTCATTTGGTAAACATTTATGAAACGCAGGAAGAATAAAATAAAAAAAATTTAAAAAAAGGATTGGCAGATTCTAAATTTTCTTCTGGGCCAAGAAAAGATGGCGATTTATCTGCGCAGGAAAAAAAAATGCATTCCACAAACCATTTTAAGAAGAATGTGTCAAACAAGAATCAGAATCGATTTTAACTATTTCAGAGCTATGAATGATTTAGACACTTTTACGAACCTATGGTGTGTCAAAGGTGTCTTATGTTCCTACATTTCATATAATTTGTTTCTGAAGTGTGAGTTCCTGTTTGCGTGAATATCTTTTGGATTTCGTGATTTTAAAAATCCAATCAATTAAAAATCAAATTTTCGTCTTCTTATTCTACTCTCCCTGCTCTCTCTCCATCCCTTTTAGTTCCACCCTGCTTCACCTTCCTTCTTCTGTCATCCATCTCACCTCTCCATCTTTATTTGGACTATAATCCCCTTATAACACTTCAGCATACGGCTCCAGCGTACCCCTCTAATCTCACTCTTCTCATGCTTCCCTTCTTCCCTTTTACTCCTGTTGTACGTTTTCAGTCCATGTGTGTGCTGACAGCCCCAAATTAGCTGGAAACCCAAAAAAATGTACATGTGTAATTACCACTAGTCCCATGTAGACACAGACACACTGATGAATGGAGGGAAAAAAACCCATCAAATTCCACGAGGGACAACATCTATTAAGAATTTCAACACTTAACATTTAGAAGTCAGACCCAACCCAGACTGTGTGTGAGGATTACTCGTCAATCGAACATGATGTAAAGTCTGGAAAACCTAAAAGGGATGAACGTTTGTGTCCATGTCTGGAATCTCACACAAAGTGAGCTGAAGTGGACTAAAATAGACGACTTCTCGGTGTTTTCTTGTAAAGGAAAGAGACAGACAAAATAAAATCATTTCTAGTTAATACATTAGTAGTACACCAGGAAATTACTTTGACCCCATTTAAAAGCAATCAGAGCTAAGAAATAAATAAACTTAAAATGGCAGTGGATGTGGATGGATTACCTGCCTGTGCGTGCATCCGTGTGGGTTTTTGTGTCATGACATAATGTCCATCCTTTAAGCAATTGTCTCTTAGGTAGGTGTGGAGTGTCAAATGTCACAAAAGAAAGGAAAGGACCACATCCCAACGGAAATCAACGTGCTTGTGTGTGTGTCTGTGTGTCTGTGTGTGTGTGTGTGTGTGCGTGCGTGCGTGCGTGTGTGTGTGTGTGTGTGTGTGTGTGGGAGTGACATAGAGAGAGAGGATATTATATACAGCCTCACAGGAAGAGCCATTGTCCATCAGGAAGGTTTATATTTACAGCTGCGAAAAAATAGAGAAATAGCTGGGGACATCCCAACATAGATGTGTGTGTGTGCATGTGTGTGTATGTATGTGTTCACACCAACAATTACAAATGATAGATAGATAGATAGATAGATAGATAGATAGATAGATAGATAGATAGATAGATAGATAGATAGATAGATAGATAGATAGATAGATAGATAGATAGATAGATAGATAGATAGATAGATAGATAGATTTTTAAATCCATCACGTTAACGCTGACGTATTAAACCCACAGGAGGCCCCTCACAGGTTCTGCTGCAGAGCTGTTTGATTAAAACACTTGCACGTGAGCCTCTTGAACAACACAACATGTTGTTGGAGGTTTTGGGGGCCCAAACGCCTTCCATCCACAACAATAGGAGCCGTTTTAATTGCCCGAAGAGCTCCGTCTATGCTCTTAACCTTTGGACGGCCATATCCACCATTTCAATCAGAACTCTCATTGCTTCCTTTCACTCCTGGTCTCGTTCATTCCCGGCCCTCTCTCTTTCACTCCCCCCCCCCTTCTTTCTGTCCTACTCTCTCTCTTAACTAGCTCTCTAATTCTGAGGCTTCTGGGTCTTTCTTCCATTCAGCGTCTCCTGTGAAACCAGCTAACTAATTCATCTCCAGACAAATTGCCAATCAGCTGCGGACAAAGAGAAGAGGAGAAAAGAGACTGGTCCTCAATGGAGCTGATCGCTGTTTTACTAAATGCTCCATGAGAGGAGAAGGGGGGGGGGTGGGATGGAGGAAGGGAAGGGGGGGGGACGAGTGTGTTTAAATGTGTATGTTTGTCTGTGTGTCTGCGGGGGTGTGTATAATTTTGATTTGTGGGGGTATTTGTTAGTGTCAGTGGGTGTGTGTGTTCATTAGGATGGTGTGTGTCCTCGTCACCCCCTCCCGCCAGGGTTCAACACTTTCTGTATGCAGAGGTTAACGACCTTGCCGTCCAATCGCATTCCCCTGACTTGGGCCCGTCGCCAACAGCAACAGGTGGTCCCGCCGATTGGCATCCTGCAGAGCGGAAAACGGGGGGGGGGGTATAAAAGATGGAGAAGGAGTGAATGGAAAAGAGAGCGTAGTTTCCCCCAAATAATTTACTCTTAAATCACTTTTTATCCATTGGCTTACCACAACCCCCCCACCACCACCACCACCACCACCTCCCCCCTCATCATCAGATCTGGATGGCATATGCGAGCCCAAAACTGCTCACGTTTCACTCGCCAGCGCCAGAAGGCAGTCAAGTGTCCCCCACACTCCCAAGAACTCTGCAATAATCAGGAAGGCTTCAGACGGCTGCCCATGGAGCAACTTTAGCCCAATTATAATCATTGAAGCTGTCACATGACTCAGTGACTCCACGTCTCATCCATTAACGTGGACGTGACATGGAGTTCACAGCAGCTACTTCAACACGGACAAGAAGGACGGGATTCCACAAGGTGGAGGAGAACAAGCAGAATAGATTTAACCAACTAATGATCACAGACATCTTCCTTCCTTCCTTCCTTCCTTCCTTCCTTCCTTCCTTCCTTCCTTCCTTCCTTCCTTCCTTCCTTCCTTCCTTGCTTCCTTCCTTCCTTCCTTCCTTCCTTCCTTCCTTCCTTCCTTCCTACCTTCCTTCCTTCCTTTCCTTCTTTCTTTCTCATGCTCCCTCTCCCTCTCTCCCGTTCGTCTTTAACCACTAATTAAGTAGCTAACCGGCTCATTACAGGAAGAGGGGAAAACAAAAGAGGAAGGACAAAGGCGTCATTAGTCTGGGATGAGTGCCCGTGTCTTGTTAGTAAGGGAAAGGGGGTGGGGGGGGTCACTTCAGCTCCAGCATCTGTTTGATCATTAACTCCGTCAGACGCGGCCATAAAACCTGTCACCCCGCCCGTCTCTTCCGTGTACTCAACAGTTACCGAGCGCCTCCACAGCTATCAGGTCGCCTCCTGTTTGATGTCTCGTCTGTCTTGTCAGTTGCCTTCAACACTGAATGGAAGGTACATCCTTCATATCAACTTTTAGTTACTGTTCACACATATAAAAATAAAGACACACACACACACACACACACACACACACACACACACACACACACACACACACACACACACACACACACACACACAGCGACTGTTGCTACACAGGTAGAAGATGGAGGGTGAGCCATGAGAGAGAGAGAGATCGGAGGGGAGGAGGGAGAGAAGGATTTTGGGCCTGTTTCCCAAATGTGATTAAATGTAGGAAACCAGGAAGACTGAATGCAGACCCCAGAGCTCCTGCTCTGGACATTAACCCCAAACTGTCGTTATGCGTTTTGGTTTTTTTGTGGGGGGTTTTTCTCAACAGGCGACAAATCCTCTCAGTGGAGCAGTAACGGTGCTTTCTCTCCCGAAACGAAAACCCCTTCACCATCTCTACAATGCCTACACCATTGTTACAACCTTGTGGAAATAAAATTAGGAAAATAAAAAGAGAATGATGAAAAGTCTTCCCCCCAAGATTAAAAACAAACAGCATCATAGAAATGACTAAATCTGTGCAAACACGTCTAAATAGAGGCACACAAGTCTCTTCTGATCAATACAGCAATGTTCATTAATCTACATGTGACTGGTGAAGCAACTTTTTTTATTTCCCAGCAATGTGACACAATCATTTCTTTATGATGTGGAGTCTGAGCTCGGACAAACTTGATGACATCATGTGAGATATTTTGTCAAACTTGTCAAAAAGCTCTCCCCAGTGTAAACGGAGACATCGTGCATTTCTAAGGAAATGTTAAAGTCATGATGTGATAATGTCCGCCGAGGGTTTAATCTAAAGATACAGTTCCACTGAGTCATACCGGCTCGACTCCGCTGGACGGGGTATCGGGTACTTTTCCGCCGATTGTTTTCCTCTTCGATAGGACACACACCTCTTGTGATTCTCTCGTCAACAGAGAAACATCTGCACCTCTTCAATGCTGCAGCTACAGTTTGTTATTTAAAACATAAAGAACTCTGAGGGGTTTTTTTTTTCCACTGTGAGTGTAGCAGCTGTCGATTTGTGCTGCTGGGAATTGACCAATCAGTGGACTTTAATATCTGCTAAGGTGGTTAAAGAAAAGTTGGACCAGATACAAATGGAACAGCATCTTTTTTCAGATAAGGACAAAGCAAATTAATGATAAAACAATATCAAATTAAAAAAAACAACAAAAGCTGTTTATTTATCACCTTTCATGCTGTTTTCTGCCTGCTTCTCACTGGCGGTCTCCGCCTGTAGCAGGTTCCACC
Source organism: Antennarius striatus (assembly GCF_040054535.1). Classification (NCBI taxonomy): domain Eukaryota; kingdom Metazoa; phylum Chordata; class Actinopteri; order Lophiiformes; family Antennariidae; genus Antennarius; species Antennarius striatus. Next base: position 22,928,820 of record NC_090781.1, on the reverse strand, counting down.
TGTTTCCACTGTAGGCTTCACTGAACAACAACCCCAACCGGTTTATATCACAACCTTTAATGTGATTCGGTGAGTATCACTTCCCGCACTGTTCACAGTTGCTACCCTGCTCCTGCTCTGGGATCCCAAAGTTGATATTTCCATTTCATTGGTTAGGTGATGTTATTTATTTTTTTTTTGTCTGAAATTTCCCATGTAACAAGAAGGAGTTGGAAGACATCTGACGTTAACACAACCCAATGTTTCCATCATCAACCAGCTGTGTGGGAAAATAACAAAGGCCGTTTCTCTAAACCTGACACATTATTACGATAAATGTGTATCTATGCATTTATAACTTTTTAATTATTGTTATTATACCTTGCATCTTCCCATTTGCAAAAGTACTTTCAACCCTGTTTCGGAGAATGTTGGCACGATTCATCAAACGTCAACAAAAATGTAATTGCTTGCAAACGCATACAATATAAATAAACCTGAATGCAATTAAGCAGTCAGGGGCAAGACATTTAGTGTTAAGAAAGAACTTACTAATAAACTTTAAACTAAAGATGATTCCAGTCCCTGGAGCACAATGAATGCAAGTTAAGATTCTTCCTTTCAATACACAAAAAATAAGAAGAACATTCAGAAGCTCATCGGAAAAGAGCAGAAGTCCCAAATGTTCTGTTGTTTCAATAAAGTTTAGGAAATCGCATCCTTTGAGCAAAAGAAAAACCATCCGGATTTTTACCAGTACTAAATGTGGACACATTGTAGGTATCACAAATGTAAAGTTGAAAGTGTTTGGACTTTATTCTACAGCATTTATTAATAAGCGTGTCTCTAAGTCACACAGACACACACAAACAGACGTGGATGAACTTCCAGTCTGGAAAGTTCAAACCGTGTGAAATTTAAAGGCAGGTTTATGACAAGAGTTTGACAAGAGCTAATGAGACTGAAACTGGAGGGGGGTTCCTGAGACTTTGTCCAATCAGGAAGCCAAACCCTTCCGTTTAAGTATGCACACACACACACACACACACACACACACACACACACACACACACACACACACACACACACACACACACACACACACACACACACACACACACACAGCAGTGTGTGTTTGTTCTAATCTTTCTTGTACTGTGCCTGGCTCTGCATGACCCCAAGCTTAGATCAACATACTCACAAACACGCACATATTAACAGAACACGCAGCACATTCCTACACATTTAGTCACACACTTTTATAGCCTGGCTTAATTAATTTCTCTGCGTTCGGGGAAGGTATCACACGATTAATACGATGATTATTAAGCTTGTTTTGCTGTGTGTGTAATCAACAGGCATGTGCACATAAAAAAAACCCGTGTTTGGTGTCCATGCATGAATGTTTACGCGTGAGCTTTAAAGTGTGTGCACTTAAGTGTGCATGTGCACATTGGGGGGGAAATGGGCTAATTTGTCTGTGTATCCTGAACATGTTCATACGCGCCGCTGCCGCTGCTTTAATGAGAAACACATTTGGGCTGATATTACTTCCACATGTCACAGGGATGGGAGGGGGCGGCGGGGGGGGGGGTCTTTTAGAATAGAACAGTGCTTATATTCAGCACACCCTGAACTTTTTCCATCTTTACTAATTACACTCGATCTTTAAGAATTGTCGACAGAGTTATGGAGGTAATTAGGAAGCAGCGGGGAAATAATGAAAAGAAAAAACTAATATGTATTCCAGAGTCTCCTGCCATTCCGTTTTACTCAATTTAAAACGATGATTACACAGCACCGCTTTGTGCATGCCTGTTTTGGGTCCTACCAGAGTTTTTCACATATGCAGTCAGCAAACAGTCAGCAAACAGCCCCCTCTGCTACAGCCAGAACAACAGCAACAAGAAAAAAAAAAAGAAAAAAAAGGGTTTCCAGGCCTCCATGCTTGCTTTTGGAGGTTCTGCCTGTCCAACCCCCAACCCCGACCTCCAAACCCATACTTTCTGAAACCACGAATGAAGAAACCAAAAAGAGGCAATTTTGGAAAACATTTGCATAAACCGTAACCCTCTTGTTTGGGTTGGTGAGATCACCCACTTTGAGGTGTCAGTAGATTTTTGGTGGGACATTGGTTTTTAATGTCTCTGGATTGATTAGTTCTGAGGAACGCTATAGGAATGATAGTTAGGAAGTTTGCAAGGATTTGAAAATGGAGTTGCAAGACAGGAAGGAGAGGAAAAGAGATGATGAGAGGAAGTCAGAAGGAAGGGAAGAAAAACAGACTATGAAGGATAAAAAAGACTCCAGGCTTTTTGTTATCTGAGGGAATGCAGAGAATTGTACCACAGGACATGTGAAATAGTGCAGACACACACCTCGAGCCAGTTCACTTCCCCTGGAGAAGGTATGGAAACGGAGGGGGGGGAGAAAAAAGAATTTTGGAGGAATGGAGAGCCAGGGTTATTGTGAGGGGGGAAAGCAGGGGGATAAAACATTGGAGAGAAGACAGTGGATAAAATAAGAGGTGAATGAAATGGGAAACTTTTGCGTAAGAGGAGGACGAGACAAAGAATATCGTGCTGTGAGGGGATGGAGCACTGAGCGAGGAGGAGGGAATAGAAGAGAGGAGAAAATGAAGGAGAGGAGGAGGGGGTCATTAAAGCGCTCTTATGACCTGTTGATTGACGAGGGGGCCCAATCTCTGACCTCAAATTACTGCAGAGCCTGAGAACCGGGTCTGTGTTCTGTGGTTGCCTGTAGGTGGGCATCAGCAGAGCCGAAACAGAAATCAGCAACTTGAACACAAACCATGAAATGTTCACATTCACAAACACACAAATATTTTCAATCAATATTTTAAATCTATTTGATTAATTTCCCACCAGTTTTAGCTTGAAGAGAAAAAATTGCATGTAAAAAAACAGTTGGAGCCAATTTTTATTTTTATTATCTCATCCAGTACTTTTTGAAAACCTGCAAAAGTCCAAACTTACCACCAAGTTTACCAATTTTTTAAACTTGTCTTTTGTTATGATAAAATAAGCATGACTGTCTTTATGAAGCCAAAAATACGTCACATCTCTGGCATCAACATTTGGACTTTTATCCACTTAGTAAAGTTTGTAGCTGCTGTTTATAAAATCATCAACTGGTTAAGGCAGCAACATTTTTTGTTGTTGACAGTAACACTGGATCACACGACTACTTGAGTGTTAAAACATCTTTCACTCATTTCTTTTAGTTTTTTAAGTTCAAGTCTAATATTTTCCCTGAGGTGTCAAATGTTCCAGTTTTGGCATATAATTCTGCAAATGTTCCAAATGCACCTCCAATGAGAATACATCTGCATCAATATGAGGCCATCAAGCTGCACAATGTATTTTGCAAAGGGTGGGGTGTCAGGGTGAAGTCACACAATCAAGACTTTAACCCAGGAGACCAGAGTTTCCATCCCATATGACAACAAATAGATCCATCTTTTCCAAAAAAGCAAACCACCTTTTTTTTTTTTTTTTTGCACCTGGACGTAACCAAAGTGCTGCCTTCTTGTTAAACAAATGATAAAAGGTTTTCTGACAGGAAAGCTTTGCACTTCGGTTGCAGACAGTAAAAGGAAGGTTTTGAGTCTCAACCACAAATGCCGAGCGGTTCTTTCTGCATCCGTGGCCGACAACGGCCTGACAAAGCATCGGTATGTGACGAGCCGGGGTGAGAACATGTTGTCAGACTGAAAATATGCTATTTTCTTTCACTCGCCACTCGCTGCTGTCAATGACATTTCCTTCCAGCAGGAATCTATCTTCAGTGGTAAACATGACTCCACGACAGTTTTCCTTAAATGACCAAAAATCTGTTTAAAGGATGCTGAAAAGCTGATGCAATAGAGTCAAACTCAAATTATACTCACAAGCATATACAGATAAAATCTTTGCTAAATAAAGAGCTCCAAAGTGCATTCTGTTTGCAGGCTTCCATGTCCTCTGTCCCCACGTGCACCGCTGACTCATCAGGAGTCCACATTTTCTCATGAGTAAAAATCGCACACATTCAGATTCTGTTCTGACAACAAACACATGCTGACAGTCAGAAAGCAGAAGCAGTCAGACATTTGTAGGCAAATGAAGACCAGATGAAGCGGCCATGAGATACTACTGAAACACATGTTTACTCAAACATTACACACACTGCTCCTAAGGCCGTGACCGTGCATCATCTCAAATGTGGTAACTGAAGCGTTATTTTTCCTTCTTATTGTCTGCAGGCTTCACTCGTCTTCACGCAGAGAGGAAGGCAGACGCCGCTCCGGTCCATTATTGTAACACTGTAAATTAGAGGCCAGATATCTACAGGGGGCCTCTATATGATGCAATAAATCCATGAAGAACTATGAGAAAACTATACTGTAGCTATTACTTTAAACTATACATGAAGCTATCCTGAAGCAGCAAAAGAAAATTGTCTGCACAAAGTTGAGAAATAATTTCAAATTTGGCAGATCTGGCCTTTTTTTTTACATAACGTTTTTATGTCTTGTTTTTTACTGAAAATCCAAAAATCATAAATTGTGTGGGTGAAATAAGTTGAAGGAAATAGGGAGAAAGAAAGAGGGCACAATCTCTCTCTCCTTCTCTTTCCGCGTGTGTGTGTGTGTGTGTGTGTGTGTGTGTGTGTGTGTGTGTGTGTGTGTGTGTGTGTGGGTAATTGATAGGCGAATTTGGCCCAAAGCAGAGTATGACCTCATTGCTTGCCTGATTTCTCAGCGTTCACAGTTTTTCACAAGCTTTGGATCAGGTTAACATCGAAGACTAGGCTAGCAGGCATACACATGCTCGCGCACACCCTCTCTCTCTCTCACACACACATACACACACACACACACGCACACACTCACAATCCTCACCATTCCACCAAATCTTTCAACTGCTTCAGAAAAGCTATTTTCCAAAGCTCAGACAACCCAGACTAATTTGGGAGCACCATTCTGCCTCTGTTGACACATAAACACACAAGCACTTCCACAACAGAAAAAAACATAAACGCACATGCATTCTTGTTTCAGGAACACATGGGCCTAAGTGTTCCCAGATAACATCTTAAAAAAGCTATTACATGCGGTGTGTGGTGTGGAATAAGTGCTGAGGAGCAACGGCTTTTACCGGGCAGTGAAACAATGTGCAGGAAGGGGAACATGCTGCATCTGATACAAGAAAGGAAAAAAAAGAGGAAGACTCACAACAAGGACTTCATCGGGTCAACTGTAACTTCCACACATCACCTCTGTTGCCCTCTTCTCAGGGGGTGAGGAACTGTCAAACCAACCGTCCGTACGTTTAAACAAGAAGATATTTACCAGATGAGGACAAAGCCTTTTTGAAAATGTGGATGAGTAAAAAGTTTAGCACCTTCATTGTTAGCCTTGCATCCTGCTACCGTCTTCTTTAATATTATTTAAATATTCTCTCTGTGCCTGTGTCGTTCATGCATGCTGTCACTTGACACCACATCATCTCTGTCCAGATTCACCGACGCTACCATCATTTAATCAGCTTCTTCACCCTCAACGGTCTCAGCAGCAGCATCAGCCGCCACCACCAGTCTTTGAATTCTAATTGGCATTTATTAAACTACCGAAAGATATCGCAATCTATCTCCTTGAAGTCTTTCTAAGGTTTCATATCTCCTGCAATAACCAATTAATGTTACTCAATTCAGTGCTAAGTCAAGCCCAGCCAAGCCAAAAGCACATGGAAGCCTAAAGCTTCTTAGCATTTTAATGCATGAAAGAATTATACAGCTATACTGATTATTTCAAGAGCACTGCTGTAACTCACACCTTAGTGTTCCAGCCTGTTGTTCTTAAGGACAACCTGTACAAGCACATTTTGGTAGAGCTGGTGGTCACATTTACCATCTGTTCATTGGGATCTTCTCCCCTCTTTAGACATTTTTGTTAATAATTACTCTCCTGGTAGAGAGCAGCGAATAATTAGTCGAAGATGTCAGAGTCCACGGGTTTTTAAACGCGGTACATGTCACCGCAGACATAATGTTTCTGGAAAAATATGCCAAAGATTCACAAAGAGGACACATGTTTATCGGTGAAAGGGGCAAAGAAACAAAGAGAAGGAGAATAATATCTCAGATGGTTTATAATGGAACAAATAACCCATCCCATCGAAGGGAGACGGCCGAGCCAGCTGGACGGTTTCCTCACCTGCAGATTTATGCCAGCGCTGAGGTGAGAGTGAGAGAAGAAAAAGAGAACCGCTCAAGGGGAACAACAAATACCTGCGCCATTACTACCACGCTATTAAAGAATTATCCCACCCATTACGAGTGGATATATAACAAGGGAGATTAGTCAGGAAAGCACCAAGATATAAAGAAATGATGGAGACGAAATGCCCAAAAGAGAGACACTAAGAGTTGTTTTCAGGTTGTTGTTTTTCCTTGGCTTGGCATATCTGGTAGTCCAGCACATTTTCTGTAGGTAGGAGGCCTCCTTCCCCTTGCGCTAATCACACTTAATGATTCAAATGGGCATACCTTTGAAATAAAATCCACTTGCAAACACACAAATGCACACACACACACACACACACACACACACACACACACACACACACATGCAAAGTCACACACCAGCAGCCATACAAATATCCACCAAACTAGGCCTGCTTTCTAACAGACACACACTAACTTGACAGCCAGCGATTTCCATGCGCTCCTTTCACACTCGACAAAAAACCCACTCACACCAACGAACATCTGGCTTTTGTCTTCAGCGGGAACGGGTACAACCGGCATTCATTCCCGGGTCAAATAACTCTGCAGGAGTCACGGGTATTTTTCGGCTCCAGTTCGAGTTCCAAACGGTGACGCGTAAAGACTTTTCCATCGGTTTTCATTTGCACAGTGGTCATGGTCACTGAAACATCAGTCAGTGACCATGAGTTTGACTGAGAGACTGATTGCAAGATCTAAAAAGTAATCATCATAACGGCGACAATGGATTCCTTGTTGTTTTTTCTTGCTCCTTGCTTCTAGTGCATTTGTGACGAAACCTGAACAAAGGAAAGGAAACTTGTCACCAAGCAGTCGGAAAGGAATCCCATGTTTTTGACAAAAAAAATTATTTAAACCACGTTTGTCCACTAATGTTGCTGAAAAACAAAAGACTATTGAGAGCAAAGAAGGATATAACTGAAGTGTGAAGAGGTGTATTTGCCAGGATGTTTCCAATCCACCAGCAGGTCCCTAACTAGTTCAGAACTGCCACAGCTAAATGGTCCTAATGACCTCATAGGTCCTCACACACACACACACACACACACACACACACACACACACACACACACACACACACACACACACACACACACACACTTGGACACATGTAAAGGAAAAAGGAAAAAAATCCTGCAGACACATTCACAAGTTGCACATGCAAAGGGAATAGAAGCAGAGCCAACAAGTGACGATAAAATACTGGCCTGTCAGACTGTGTGTGTGTGTGTGTGTGTGTGTGTGTGTGTGTGTGTGTGTGTGTGTGTGTGTGTGTGTGTGTGTGTGTGTGTGTGTGTGTGTGTGTGTGTGTGTGTGTGTGTGTGTGTGTATGTGTGTGTTTGTGTGTAACTAAGTGCAACCCTACAGCAACATCGGACTCCTATAGTGGTATTTCCTGAAACCTCCACACTGCAAAAGATATCCTTTTTCAACCCCACTGACACGCGTGTGCACACTAAAGCACACACACATAAACACACATGCATGCACGCATGCATGCACGCACACTCACAAAGACATACACACACTAGTTTGAATATATTACACTATGTATACGAACAGGGTTATTAAAAGCTGCAGTCCAACCACAGAATAAACGCAGTGTTCTGTCACTAAATTATTAGCAGGTGCTAATGTTCAGCTCCGGAGGGAACTGGGTCTAAAAAAATCATTTGGAACTGCAACCTTGTGCCATGAGAAAGAACACATAAACACATTTAAATTACCGCACACCAGCTAGTATAGATGTTACAAAAAAAAGTAAAGTAAATTAGCTCCTAAATAATTGTTGAAACAAATAAGAAAATAAAAGTGTATGATTTTGGCTCTCCAAGCAATCGCCAACTTACCATCCTTACCTTAATGTATTTCTTGACTTCTTTGTGTTAAAATTAATATTAAGTCCTAAGCAAAGGCAGGGTGTTTGTTTTTGTTCTTGTTCGGCTAGGGTATAAGTGATTTTCTCTTTTATTTCAGTTATAATGAGCCAGTGGGTGGTTGATGTGGGTTTGATACTGCATTCCTTTGGTTTTTATTGTTTTATGATTTGTCTTCACCTGCAGCCCCGTCTTTTTGTTCTGCGCCTCAGAGTTTGTAATTTAAGGTTAAAAATAATCACTTGCAATAAACGGCAGTACTTTTCTTTCAATTCACGCTCATTAGTTTCTTCTTTTACCCTGAGACACTAACAGGGTTGTAACAATCTCCTGCTAATGATTTCATTATGACTTTTTATTGTTACCGAAAAAAGACATATTTATAGAAATCAGGCCTTCAGGTAAATACAAACTCACTAGAAAGAAAACTAGTAGTTTAATGGCATTAATTCCATTCCTGAGGTAAACGGCTAAACGTTTATGGTTGTCATTTAGTTCTGTTTTAGTAAAACCCTAAAATGGGCTGACCGCAAAATTGTAAGACCTTATCATTATTAGAAATTCTGCTTTATGCTCACCAGACTCTTTGGCTCATTTTAGCATGCCTATTCATTTGGCGGAAGCTCCGCTGTGGTTGTTAGACAATTTCCTTTCTCTTTCTGTCCCTCAATGGCAAAACTCTTTCAGACTATATGACCATTTATCATCCTACATAAATAGCTCCCCACAACTCCTCTGGGTACAACATCCTGTCAGTATTTAGGTGCCGATACCGCAAAATGTTCCATTTTTTATATACCCCAGAATGGCACATGTTAACACATCAGTGATAAAGGTTTCTTCCAACGCTTCCAATGCCTAATAAGATATGTACTGTACATCATCACAGCAGCTGCTATCAAGGTTCTACCAGTATCAAAGAAAGATCTATCCTACACTTCCAGCTTCATGGTAATCCATCAAGGGTAACTCACAATAATTAAAAGTTAAATAATTCTTATCTTGTGGAAAAGTTGGATTTTCTTTTCTTGCTACACACCCAACCTAAAAACTCAAGTCAAACCCAAATATGTTTACATTCATGTGTAAAAGACAGAAATGGTATAATAATAAAATTAAAAAAACACCTAAATTGCAGCGTTGAAGAACAAAAATCCCCGGGTCCACTCCTTTCTCCTGGAACTACTCCAAAATTTAACGAGTTTTTCCTTTTTCTGTCCAACCCTCCTGCCAAGTTTCATGCAAATCTGTCAAGTGGTCAAAACTCCGACAAAAGTAGACAAACAAACAGAACTGGTCGCTTAATCCCCTTTGCAGAGGTAATTACGACTCTTGTCCATTAGGCACACACAGTCGGACTTTACAGAGCCTGGTTTGCAAAGGGAGGAGTGATTTAAAGGTCGGACTTTAATGCAGGAGATTACCATTCATTTCCTGTTTCCTACTGAAAGGCCACAAATGTTCCCATCTTTAACCAAGAGGTTATTAGTCTCATCATGTGGTCTAATAATCATTAAGAAGGTCTCTTAACATTAAAAAGGTTGACACTTTTACCAAACCACAGTCTTACCCTAACAACCTTGGTATTTTAACCCGAACATTTGTCTGTCCCCAAATGCAAACAAGTTATTTTTGTGGCCAAACTCAAGCAGTTATGTTGTTTTTTCCTCATTTATGTCACTTAACGCGTGAGTATTTTGTACTTGCCATCATTCTCAAGCTCATTTCGTTCTGTTGTGTTGGAGATATTGGATGATTAGCAATAAACCATCTGGAAATGAATGACTAACATGATTGGATAAAGGTGTTTTGCATACGGTTGCATATAAAACTTCAACTACACAAAACTAATTATGAGAACAATGCATCACTTGTAACATTCATTTGAATGCTATCGTAGTAAAAATAGTGTTTAAGTCATAAAAACTCACATCTAAAGCACTTTTTCCAGTCCATGTAAAAGGTGTTACCGTTGTATTTTTTATTGCTTCTTGCCATTTTGATCAAAAGTTTTTGAAGAGGGAATGGAAATCATTATTTTTCTGCTCAGGAGGAGGCTGTGGAGGTAGTCACAACACCAAATCAATGTTTGTATAAAAGGAGTGAGCGAGCGAAGCGGTCAGATAGGACAGGGTGTGACTTTTTAACAATGTTTGCCATTCAGAACTGGATTGCGTTTTGCTATAAAGGCTACAGCCGATAGCATTTAGGAGCTATGATTGTTGTTGCCATGTTATTCCACTGTTTATGCGGCGCTGCGTGATGTGTATCTAAAATGTCACACGAGACGCCGATGCTTCTGTGTTGCCCGTTAAGCCTCTTTTACTTGCAGACCTCCGGCATGCCGTCTGTAATCACAGTTTTATGGCGCGGTTGTTTTGTTCAGTGTAAATAAACAAAGGCGCCACAGATTTGGATCCTCGTTCAGGCGGATTTGCATGATCTCTGTTTTTTAAATGGCTTTGGGTTTGGGGTTTTTTTTGTGCTGGTGCAGCGGCCTGTGGCGTGGAAAGGACTAAACAGAAGGGAGTTAGGCCGCGGTAGCAGTCCTGAATGGAGACAAATGCATGGGACTAAACCGACATATAAATCAAGACGCGGTGCGATCGGATACACTCGTACAATTAACAATACCTTGTTCCATTCAATCAACTTGTTGTTTGGATGTTGAGTTCCTTTGGAGAGTTAACATATGGCTGTTCTATGGGAACCAGCCCAAAAAGGAATACACACACACACACACACACACACACACACCCATGCACATACATCTTCTTCTGTTAAGAATTGCAGGCCGTCTGCCAAATTGCAGTCAGACAAATTGGCAACAGCTTCGCTAAAGACACTGTGGTCTGTGGTAGCACTAGCTCTCAGTTAGACAAACAAACATACAAGGCCACAACTATCACATCACAGGCGTGGTGTGTGTGTGTGTGTGTGTGTGTGTGTGTGTGTGTGTGTGTGTGTGTGTGTGTGTGTGTGTGTATATCAAATGACAACTTCTCAGCTCACTGTGATTTAATGCGTTTTAATATTTACAAAGTAATAACGCATTAAGTGTGAATCTTTCCATGTGAGAATGTTAGTGTTTTTTCAGTCACAACTATCAGAGCCAGGACAAAATTCTGCTGCCAGGATGGAAAGAAAATAAAAAAGAGAGGGAAAATAATAGCTGTCCGTAGTTTAAAAGACCAAACTATTCCAATAAATTTACCCCTAATCTGCCTTTTTCTTGTTCAGAGCTGCTTTTATAGGTGAAATTAGCTCGCCCCAACCCCCCGACAGTGCGATAAAACCCTCTGCCAGGTACATACACTATTATTAGACTTTAGAGAGTATGTACTGTAGAAGAAAGAGAGAAGGCAGACATGGAGGGAGAAAGTGGGCTCTTGGGGTAGCGGGTTCGACTAAAAGGAAGAATAAAGGAAAATTAAATGCTGCAAGAATGAGACAATGGGGAAAAATAAAGATTAACAGAGAAACGTCTTGTTGGATAGAGATTTTGATGGAAATAACAGGTGTGAAAAATGTAAAGCACAAACAAGGAGGAAGAAATGGACAAAACAAAAAGAGGAGAACGAAGGCAGTTGAGAACGAGAATATTAGAGCTAAAGAGGCAATAGGTTGTGAGGAAAGAAAGCACACGAATGACTTTCACATCTGTGGCCAAAAATCCCTCTGGACCTTTGCGTATGCAGCACAGACACACACACACACACACACACACACACACACACACACACACACACACACACACACACACACACACACACACACACATACAGACACTGCCTCCTGAGAATATGTACATTTAAAACTTAACATTCTTAAAAGCACATAGTCGAAAATCTTTTTTTCCCCTTTGGAGGAAAAGGAGGTTCATGGAAAAACATAAATTGATGGAGGATGTTGACAGCAGCCAGGAAAACAAAATGATCACCAGCCACAAGTGACCTCATAAAGGTTAAAGGTCAGATGCTCAGAGAAAGACAACCAGAAAGTGAAGAATTACAGAAGGAAAGTAACGCAGGGTTCAGCCTTTCCTAAGCACTTTGTTCCTACTTTTAAGATACACAATCAGAAGCTGCAGTGTTTTATACATTATTATGATTACTTATATATTTCACTCAAATATTTTCCCTTGGCCTATTTTTCTGTAAAAACAAGCCTTCATCCTGTGGGGAAGATTAAAAAGTGAGGAGATTGATTTATTATAGAAGAAAACTGATTTGGACAGATGCATCGTTGCAATAACATCTTACCAGAAGTTAAGATTATGCCTTACTTTGTCTTCCGGGACATCAGCGATCATATATTTTTCATAATAATTACCTAAAATGGATAAAGTATGTAAAAGTCCATGTGTTAGAGGATGAAATATGAAATTCTTTCCCAGGTTCATTGACTGCTGTGGTGTCATATAAATCCTGCATGAATTATTGGACCCCATTTGCTCACATAGTCGTCTTTATTCCACTTGAGACACAGGTTCTATAAATTACTCCTGTAAATGTTGTAGCTCCTTTCAGAACTATCTGGCACCTGTGTTGTACTCCTGCAAAAAGGGATCGTTGCAATCTGTTCCAAGAAACGCTGGTAGTCAACAGCAATATAAACCATTTCTGTGAAAAATACCTCATAATGCATTCCACCGGGCCTCCTGACTGTGTCACGGATGGTTATGTGGAAAAAGGGAAAAATGTCAGATTGCCCTTTAGCAGGTTTTATCTCATTACTTTGGTCTGTAAAGTTCTGTATCATATCACATAAATGATTGAATCACATGCTCCCAAAAGACACGTCAGAAAGAATCATACAGAACTGTGCTGAAACTTAAAGGTACAGTTACACAATTCAGCAAAAGTTGGGACATTATTTAAAAGTCAGTCGAATATTAAACTGATTCCAAGTATTTTTAAACAAATATATGTTCATTATGTTCATGCCTGCAACATATTTATAAAAAGCTGGGATGGAGTTGTGTTACATCCACTTTAATGCTGTGCCCCATGCCGTGAGCACTAACATAATTGAACTTACCATCCTTGATGTTAGTTTTTTAATTTGTTGCTTGCAACAATCTGGATAATCGTTTACC